>NC_057814.1:444212818-444503136 GCF_018294505.1 Triticum aestivum | reverse complement strand
GGTGGTGGGGGTCGGCGGCGGCGCTATTTAAAGGCCCGAGAGGGGCGAGGGGCTTGGGGAAGGGGGCGCGGCGGCGTGTCCAGGATGGACACATCCATGGCGGCGGCGGCGGCGCTCGGGACTCCGTCCCGAGTCGGAGCGGGTGACGGTGCGGGGCGGTGGGCCGGCCCGGCTCGGCTGGGCCGTTGGCCCAGTCGGGCGCGCGATTTAAAAAAACATATTCCTCCCATAAAAAATCCTAAATAAATAAAAATAAAAATTTAAAAATGCCAAAAACAATTTTTAGCGTCTAAATAAAATATTTAGAACAAAGTGAACATTTTCTTGGCCTAAAATGCAATTTTGAAAAATGAATTTTTTTCCTAATTCAAACAAAATAGCAATAAAATTCCGAATAAAATACTTATTTGATTTTAATATTTTCCCTTCAATATTTCTTTATTTTGGAGAAGTCATTTTATCCCCTCTCTTTTATTTTCATATAAGAAAATATTCGAAGAGAAAAATAATTAAAACCAAATGATCCTCTTTCCAAAATTTGAGAAAACTCAAATATGAAAATAACGAAATCCCCAACTCTCTCCGTGGGTCCTTGAGTTGAGTAGAATTTCTAAGATCAACAAAAAATGCAATACAATATGATATGCAATGATGATCTAATGTATAACATTCCAAATTGAAAATTTGGGATGTTACACTTGTCATGACATTTGGACTGTCCTGCTTGTGGGAGTAGGCGGGGGCCCTGCATGGCACGCGTAGTTGGACGATCAATCTTCTGTTTAGTACTTCAACATAGTGATTTCCTGGTAAGGATTCACTCGTGTCACATCAAGTAAATCTTGTTGATTTACTATATAAATCTTATTGATTTAATGTCATGTTTTCTTACTTTTGCTGCAATTTTACGATGCAGGTTTTGCCATGTGACATTCATCACAGAATAAACCATTTGGTTTGCTCTACGATGGTTATTTTTGCAGGTTTCACTTCTTATGTCGTGTCAGTAACGAAGGCACTGTCTATCACTTATATTACTGGAAACAATTGGATCAGTTTGTTGTCTGAGTACAAGCTGAAGCCCTATGATGAACTGCAATTTGGTTTAACAAACACGCCACAATTAGTACTTCTCGCGTTTAAAAGAAATGAAGAGAATGACTGGATCGAGGTCACGGAGCCTAGTCAAGTTAGAACACTGATCATAGCAGATCAGGCACGATCGCAGCTATCTCGCACATCGGTACCACCTTCAGCAACGGATCGAGCACCAGCATCTTCTCCGACAGCACTTCCTCTAGCACTGACAGCGGCAATAGCTCAGTCTGATCCAGCTAAGGATTGGGCACCGACCACGTCAGTGGATCAGGATGATCTACCAGAGGATCGGGCATCGACACCGGCACCAGCTCTACGAAGAGCACCATCTCCAGTAGCAGCAGCGGCACTACCAGTCGCACCTGCATAGGCACCAGCAACGGCTCCGGCACCTGCACCAACACTTGCACTTGCATCTGCTCCGGCCTGTGTAGCGGCAACGGAACCAGCAGTTGCACCGGCAACTGACTAGCCTATAGTTCACACTGCATATACCAAAGTCCTTACAAAAACCGACATCTCCACCTTCCTGGTAAGCATTGGCCGCCCAAGTGCTTCGTTCTTTTTTCTTTCCATGTTGTTTCACATGATTCACTGTGTTAATCTAACTGTTTGTGTATGTCTTCTTGTTTGCAAACAGAGAATTCCTAGAGCAACGAGGGAGCCCTTCAACAATCCGGGCGACCGTGGCCAAGTTTCTCTTACCATGCGCAACCTTGGTGTGAATGAACCTGCTCAATATACCGTAAGTACAAAGGATGGTCGCATGATGATTGATGCTAAAGGATGGTCAAGGTTCAAATCTAAATCATATCTTGCGGTAGGGGATGGTGTCAAAATCGAACTTTCTCGGCAAGGAGAGCTGGTCCAAATCAACTTTGAAATTCTTCAGTAGCAGCACGCAACTGCCAACCTGATCTATCCTCTGAGAGATTTTGATGTAATAATCTAGCATGGTGAAACAAGTGTCCTGTGTGTATAAGTAGTACGACAATATTATTTATCACATGGTATATCGTTGATAGAATTGCAACCCTGATTGCTGGTTAGGAACTATCGTTCAATTTCATTCTAACAGCTACCATGCTTTATTCAATTTTATGTATTCACCTTGCGACAGCATCTAAAACTAGCGCCGTACTGATCGCTTGCAATATGAAAAGCGCTGAGGTAGAACACATGGGCCGCCATACATGCAGGCCCACCGGCCTGTGGCCCAAAGTCCAGAACCGTGAGCCTGTTTGAGTATTATATTCTCAGCTGAACCTCCATATTATGTTATACTAGCAAGATGTCCGTACGTTGCACGTAACATCAAGATGCATTTGTATGAGTAGTTTATCTTGTGAGAGAAAAGGATGAACGAGGGAAGGCCTTATTTGCAAATGTGGAGAGGTGTGTGGGTACCATTTCGCAAAATTGCCATAGTTTCCTTCCTATCCGTCAGATATAAATCGGACGGCCTATATTGCAGGATGGCAGGCACACCATCATCACCAACTCCGTTTTTTATAAGAGTAGAGATATTATATATATTCCCCTTGATTCTTCTTATGTATAAAGTTGTGATATAAAAGATTTTTATATTTCTTTACAGAGGGAGTATCTCTCTGTCAAAAATATATTTATGTGCAACAAGTTACTCCTTCCTTTCTACTTTCTTTCGCTGATATGTGGGGCATCCGGCAACGGGGTCCACGTGCCATGCACCAAATTAGAGTGCACAACTGCATAGTAGACTCACCCCGGTCGTAGCACCGCAGTATTGCCCAATGAGCCGTCAATCACAAAAACCCCCCACCTTTCCAGCTTTAGCAGTAAGCGGATAGATGAAGCAGCAATATTTCACTGGGCCTGAATCCCCTTCTCCCTCGTCTGCTTGTTCAGAGAAAAACCCCTCTCAACGATTGCATAGGGTTTTCTCATGGAGAACCAGGTACTAATTCTTCATCCGGCCCCGATAAATCCAAGTCCCTTGGTGGAGGGTAATCCTAGGATGGCAGCCACCGTCGTTGATGCGTTTTTCTTCCTACTGAATCTAGTGTGTATCATTGTAGTGCCCAAAGTGCGAGGACCCTACAGGTTTCTTCGTCCTCGGCGAGATGCCACACTTGTTCCTTCGAATCCTAACACAGGATTTTAAAACGCGCACAGTATGTTCCTAGAATCCTCTTTTCTATCCGGGACGGTGGGATTTTTTTAACATGTTGTCGACTAATTTGGAAATTTGGATTGCTACATTTGGATAAAAGGTACCAGTACCATGGTCAACACTGATGTAAAGGAGGAAATTATTTCTAGAATTGGATAGGGAATACATTGTGTTCTCATATTATTTTTCCTGAAGTGCATTCCTTGCTCTGCCAGAACACATGTACTCAAGATGCTCGACCTTGCCATAACTGAATACACCAGTTTAATGGTCACATTGAAGACAAGCCATGGATATAAGTTCTGAGTTGGGTTCGTGAACCAACAAGATCGCTGCTCTTTTTATGGCCGAACTTGGATAAACTTTCTCAAGTGTTACAGACTGAAAGTTGGCGCACGAATGTTGAAGGAAATAGCAGAACCAAGTGTTCATCCATGTTAGTTTTGTATCTGGTTCTTGCTTGTTGCCTCGATTACTTCTTAATCCACCTATTCTGTCTAACTAATCACAATTTAACTTTAGAAGTAGCAACGAATCTCTCTCGGAGATGCTACATCTAACTAATATTTCTTATAATTGGTGGCACGTGTAGGTTTTTCCAACGTTAAGCAGGCAACTCGTTTGTTATTCTGTAAGAACTCGACTGTTACTAATGGCACTGAAGTTGACTGGGACGACATCCACAAGTTCCTACACTTTATTGATCGTCTTGAGGTCCTTGTGGGGCGTTTCAATGGTGGAAGGCCACGTGGGATATGTGTACCACTGCTGCACTCGTTGAACATGTCCAACTGTGTCGAGAAACTTATGGTATGAGTTGTTTTCTGTTATATATGTTGTTCATAAACTCTTGCTTATTCACAGTTTTACAGTTGTGATCTTCTTGAAACAGAAACTGCGCAGTTCTATTGTTCCTATACAGATGCCTGACCATGGTCAGGTCAGACTTACGCTTGGTCACAACATGATGTTTATGTCGACCTACTCCATTCCCCTCGGAGGTGAAAAGATACTTATTCATGGGTGCTCTCAAATAATGAAGGCCCGTCCATCTTGGAGAATAGGACAGAAGGTTATGTTCATGCTTTTCCTTGGCTCTAAAGTGAATAACTTGTTTATTGACCACATTGCGAGATGAAGCCGCTTTCAGAAGGTTGGGGATGCGCGGGGTGGCGCCTGGGCCTTGTCCTGGGGCTTGGCGGCCTCACCCTTGGTTAACTGTAGGCAAAGTAGCACTGTTCGAGGTGTGCTTTGTACGTTTGAACCTGCATAAGTACTCATATTGCTTTAAACTATGGTTGTTAAGTGCCCCTACTGGTTTTAGTTAAAGTTGTTAAGTAGTCCTGCTGCTTTTATAGTCTGTCGAGTTTCTCCAGTCCTGTCTTCCTCCACCCGCCAAAACCAAACCAGAGCCAGCGGGGCCGCCTGCTTCCGCCTCCCATGGCTGGTTGTGCCTTAGCGCACGCATCTTCGCTCCATCGTCTCCTAAATCGTTAACACCGACGTCCGAGGCCTCGCCGTCGTCCTCCGCGCTCTTTGGTGTGCTCGCCGCGGCGTTGCCCTCTCGCGTTGTCAACCTGGTCAACAAACAAGAGGAATCGGGAGTGGACTGTACGTGGAGAGGATGACAATAGGGGCCCACCATGTCCATGGTCGTACGCAAGGAAGTTCCTCATTTTTTGTTATATATACTCCATTGTTAGCGTATGAAAAAAGAAAATGCTTCCTCCTAGTGGTTTCCTGACATCTGGGACCCACGACATTGTAAGCGTATATAGTCAGTAGACAAGAGAACAAGACAAGATCGGCTGACACCTGGGACGTAGCTGCTCGAGCATTTTTTTTGTTATTGTTGAAATGCAGCAGGGTTTCAACTGGCTTGTGGCCCGTCTAGCCCAGACTTATATTTTTTGTTCACCACATGACTAGCCCAGCTATTTTTTTGTGAAAATGAGCCTAGTTTATTTTTTCTGAAGAATACCCAGTCGAGGCCTACTTATTTTTCTACGCCCTGATGGGTTGCAACTCTTTCAAGATGCCTGCAAATCTTGAAAGTAATACGAAATGGGTTGTAAATATAAAAAACAGATGACAAATTGGCAATTACATAATAATTTCTGAATTTTTTCACATTTTCAGATTCCAATTTCACTGGGCATTAACCTAATTTAAATATATCTTCGAAGTACTTTAAATATGGCTCGACATTTTGGTATTAAAAATAGTTTGGAACCCACAGAAATATGCCAAATTTCGTTTAAATTTTTAACCGTGGCCCTGGCTAACAAAAAACAGACTGCAACAAATTGCATAAGAAGATGCAACGAGCTATAAATTATTAAAAATAATAGAGAATGGTCTGACTTGTGGGCCTATTAAGTTGACGTGTATGCAAGATTTTTTTACTTATTATATACGTCAACAAATGATTCTAGCGGACGTAACCGTTAGATGTCAATCTAACGGCCGTCATGTTTCTTCAATCTCTGATCTTCTTGCTCCAGCCGCCAAATCCAGCGCCGGCGGGACCGCCTGCTCCCGCCTCCCATGGTCAGCTATGCGGCCGCGCAGGTCTCACCGCCCCTACTACTACCACCACTAGCCAGGCCATCCCTCTACCCACCCACATCCCTCCATTGTTGTGGCTTCACCGCCTCCGAGTCATTCCCTTCTTGGGTCTCGTTGTCGTCCATCGTGCTGGTGTTCTCGGCACGGTGTTGTCAATGTTGTCAACAAACAACAACATCGGAAGAGGGATGTACATGGAGAGGCTGACAGTTGGGACCCACATGGTCCATGGCCGCACACAAGCAAGGACCTCCTTATTACGCCAGAAAGAATGAATACTCCTAATGACATCTCAGACCCACCAGCTATATCTTCGCACGCAAGGAAGTGCCTCCTTATTACGCACAAAAAAATGAATACTCCCCTACTAGCTGGGACCCACCATAGTGGGAGGCTGACTTGTGGGCCTACTAAGTTGACGGGGATGGAGGGCTTTGTCAACTTAGTCAATATGAACGATTCTAGCTCCAGTGACCGTACGATGTCCATCCAACGGCCCTAGTGCTTCTTCAACCTTTGGTCTTCTTGCTCTAGCCGCCCAAACAAGCGTCGGTCATGCCGCCTGCTCCTGCCTCCCGTGGCCGGCTGTGCTGCCGCAGAGGCCTCACCACCTCCTACTACTCCCACCGCTGGCCAGGCCATCCCTCTACTCACCCACGCCCCTTGTTATTCTGCGGCGATGGCAGCCTCACACCGCAGCCGAACCAGTGAACCCTCATACTCCTCTCCACGTGGGCATCCACTAGTGCATCTTCCTCGGCTCCGCATCGTCCCCTTCCTAGGCCTCGCCGTCGTCCATCGCCTTGGTGCTCTCGGCACGGTGTTGTCAATGTGGTCAAGGAACGACTTCCATCGGAATAGTATTGTACATGGAGAGAATGACAGCTGGGTCAAAGGCCGCAACAAGGAAGTGCCTCCTTATTACGCGCAAAATAATGATTCCTCCACCTGACAGCAGGGACCCACTAGACGGGCCACCGTATTTCACGAAAAAAACGTTTCCCCCTGACTGCTGGGACCAACCAGCTACATCTTTGCATGCAAGGAAGTGCCTCCTTATCCTCCCTGATAGTCGGGACCCACCTGGTCGAAGCGTACGAAGCGTTGTCATACTGGTCGTGAACGTGTACGTACATACTGGTCGATCGGTCTGTCTGTAGGCTACAGCGATGAACTGTGGCCGAGTAAGGAAAAGCACATGTCATAGTAGAGACACACACGTAGCATGTACATGTACGTACAACCAGGTTGCAAGAAAGTAAATACGACCACGTACGTACATACGGGCGGGGTCTCGAACGCCTACTCATGCATACGTACGGCCAGGGATCGTGTACTTGGAGAGGCAGCGATGGCATCCTGTTCATCGGCAACCAATCGGCTGGGTCGGAACGGAGAAACCGCATCATCGTGTTCATTGGGAGGCAACGAAATGCGTGCTGTTCATTGGGAGCCAACCGGCTTGGACAGAACAGCCGATCGAAATGAGGCCTGGCGTACCGCAGAAAAGAGGAAACAACCTTGTGTTCGACCGTCTACGGTCAAAACGGGATCCTGTTCACCGGGAGGGGTGTGGCGTACCGCAAAACGGAGGAAACAGACTTCTCTTCGACCTCCTATGGTCGAAACGGGGTCCTGTTGATCGGAAGGGGTGTGGCGTACCACAAAATGGAGGAAACGGACTTGTGTTGGAGCGCTACGGTCGAAGCGGGGGTCCTGTTCATCGGGATGGGTGCGGCGTACCGCAAAACGGGACTCCACGGGCTACTGTTTATCTCCACCGTCGACCTCCTCCAACCTCCACGGGCTATTGTTCATCCACCGTCGACCTCCTCCAGCCTCCACCTACGACTGTTCATCGCTACTCCACCGGCTACTGTTCAACCAGCCCTCTCCACGGGCTCCTGTTCAACCACCCCTCCACGGGCTACTGTTCATCCAGCCCTCCACCGGCTACTGTTCAACCAACCCTCCACGGGGTCGTCCTGTTCATCTAGCCCTCCACGGGGTCCTGTTCATCCACCCCCAACCGGCTCAATCGACCGGGGTCCTGTTCATCCAGTGACAACGGCCTCTACTACCACGGGGTCCTGTTCATCCAATCCCCACCGGGAACTGTTCATCCAATCCCCCAACAACGCTCACTGTTCATCAAGAGGTAGCAGATTCGGTCGGCTTCAGTTAGCAGCATTAGCAAAGAAATCGCTCGATCGGGTTCAATTAACAGCCAGATCGATCGATCGCTTGGGTTCAGTAACACGTAGCCTGTAGTGCAATCGTTCGGGTTCAGTGGGAGTGAACGCCTCGCTCGGGTTCAGTTAGAGCCCAACACCACGCACCCACACGCGTACGTGTACGAGAGAAATGCACATCGCTCGGCCCCGACCACCCACCGTAACCGGGAACTCCCCGATATTTTCCTCGCCCTCGCTTCTACCACGGTTTTTCCGTCATGGACGGCCCAAAGAATGTCATGCGGCTGCATCTCTGGCCCGCCAAGGACGCAAAGCCCTTTTTTGTCATGATTTTTTGTCATAGAAGTAGGAGCCCACCACATCTATGATGATACCGGGTTTCATCACAATTATCGTCATAGAAGTGTCATAAGCATGACAGAAAAAAATTCGTTCGGCCCAAAATGTCATGGATGTGTCTTTTTTTTATAGTGTAGGCTCTGTGGTGCTTTACCAAGGTCACTGAAGTCAACTGTTGAGGTGACCTTTGGTCTGACTTGACAGACTCGGATATCTGATACTAACAAATCTGAGCATATACTGTTAACTAAGCGGGTTGTCTGTATATGGGGTCCTTACCAAAATAGAGCAGACCCCTTGGGTGAATATTCATGGTGATCGATGCTGACTCAGACTGTCCGGGGTATCTACACCATGTGGTTCATGCAACAATTTTCATACCTACATTGCCGGTCTTGCTTCTTCATTATTGTTCTCTTGGTCTGGATCCTTTGCTGAGAGAGCTTGGTCATATTGCTTCTTCCTGTGACCATAGATACTGTCGGGTGCAATATTTCAGCGATCATAACTTATCCTTGGGCATGTATCGTGTGATAGGAACTATACCAGGTTCACACGTACTTGCATATAACTCATTCTTGTTGTCAAGCATACAAGGTGGTGACAAGGGTTAATGATATCACCTTGTCGGATATGAGGAAACTGGACTTAATAAGTCTGCCAAAATTTGTTGTCCCATGTTGTCTTTCTCCAAAATTTGTCGGTTCTTGCATTACCAACTGAGCTATATAACTGGCTTTCTTTCTCATGCATGAATCGTGGGATTGTCAGGTTCTTTCCTTAACTTCATCATCGAAGTAGAGACTTGCAAGAACTTGGCAACATGCTTCACAATATATATATATATATACATACATATATATATATATATATGAGAATTTGATTCCCGAGGCAAACTTGTTTTCTGACTGATGCTTGGGATACACTGCCATATACTGTCAATTCATAGTGTACTAGTTTGCACGAATGCCGTACTGAGGGAGATTGGATGGCTTGTGCGGGAAACCAACGAGAGTATCTTGCTAAGGAAGAATCGGTATCATGCTTCAGAAGCTTCCCCCCTTAAAGACTTGCTGGAGAAAACTCGGTACCTTATGCCAGAAGCTTTTGCGGTTGCTTACTGGAGAAGACATAGTATATTGCACGGGAAATCATTCATATGTCGTACTGAGGAAAATAGAGGACTCTTGCATTGGAAGCTTCGCTAGTAGCTTGCGAGGGAAGACTGGGTTGCTTACACCAGAAGCTTCTCACTGTGATATGTGGACCGATTACCACATGTGCATACCATCTTAATATTTCTTGCTATAGATTACTAGTATGAAAATGTTGTTCAACTACCCTTCTTGGTGAATACTGAACTCATAACATATTCTGGCTTGCTTATGGGGTGTAACATGCTTCAAATCGTCCACATAGTAGCATCAAACCTTGAATAATACCTTTGACTGATGATATGCTGCTAGTCATGCACACCCTATAGGTTCTTGCTGATTTGATCAGTACTGCTATGAAGAGTGCACACTAAGGTAGACTGGATTATCAATATCACGATCAGATATTCCCAATTTCAATGGAGTCGGCTGAGAATTCCATTCCATTTGATCAGTACTGCTGATTCTTGCCGATTTGATCAGTACTGCTATGAAGAGTGCACACTGAGTTTCCAAATACTTGAATTCCTTGCTGATTCTTCGGGTCCGGTATTGGTTGATGAGCAACTTTAATAAGGGGAAAATAGGTAACACTGAAGGCCCAAAGAAAGAAGCAAAAAGAAACGACGAAAACAAAAGCACACAAAGCATATAAATAATATACTCAGGAAACATCACATACTACTGCTACTCACAACAATAATATGCATGCACACATAAACACACAAATTTTGCAGAAAATCTGGTATTACAGTCTAATATGCAGTGGCGGTTTGCACGAAAGTGAATCCACGTGTAGGAGTTGATGTAGCCAAGGCTACACCAAGCGCTGACTGAACACCGGTTGCAAATGGATGGATACATAAGTGAGGACAGACTTAGGGATCATGGGGTGGAACATGGAAGTCACGACCACATCATCATCAAGCGTACGGAAGGGAACCATACACGTCCAAAGAATTGGATGATAGGGCAAGATAGTGGTGGAGAAGCAAGGCTTGCTGGCATTGCCCTTTTCTGATAACCAAGATCAGTAAGGGTTGCCAAAGGGGCAAGATGGAAGGTGATATGTCTCCAACGTATCTATAAATTTTTATTGTTCCATGTTGTTATATTATCATTCTTTGATATTTACAATCACTTATAGTCATTTTATATCATTTTTTGGTACTAACCTATTGACATAGTGCCAAGTGCCAGTTGCTATTTTCTGCATGTTTTTTACATGGCAAGAAATCAATATCAAACGGAGTCCAAATGCAGTGAAACTTTTTGTGGGTTTTTATGGACTAGAAGACATCCAGTGGGCCGGAGAAGCACCTGGGGGTGCTCCGAGGAGAGCACAACCGACCAGGGCGCGCCGGGAGGCCCAGGCGTGCCCAAGTGGGTTGTGCCCACCTCGGTTGCCTCCCGAACCACTTCTTCACTCTATAAATACCCCAATATTCCACAAACCCTAGGGGAGTCGACGAAAATCAATTCCAGCTGCCGCAAGTTCTAGAAACCACAAGATCCAATCTAGACACCATCATAGAGGGGGTCATCATGTCCATTGGTGCCTCTCCGATGATGCGTGAGTAGTTCTTTATAGACCTACGGGTCCGTAGTTAGTAGCTAGATGGCTTCCTCTCTCTCTTTTGATTCTCAATACAATGGTCTTTTCGAGATCCATATGATGTAACTCTTTTTGCGGTGTGTTTGTTGGAATCCGATGAACTTTGAGTTTATGATCAGATCTATCTTTTTATCCATGAAAGTTAGTTGAGTCTTCTTTGATCTCTTATATGCATGATTCCTTATAGCATCGTATTTCTTCTCCAATATTTGGGTTTTGTTTGGCCAACACTATCTATTTATCTTGCAATGGGAAGAGGTGCTTTGTGATGGGTTTGATCTTACGGTGCTTGATCCCAGTGACAGAAGGGGAACCGACACGTATGTATCATTGCTATTAAGGATAACAAGATGGGGTCTATTTCTACATAAATAGATCTTGTCAACATCATGTCATCATTCTTATTGCATTACTCCATTTTTCCATGAAATTAATACACTAGATGCATGCTGGATAGCGGTCGATGTGTGGAGTAATAGTAGTAGATGCAGTCAGGAGTCGGTCTACTAATCTTGGACGTGATGCCTATATAATGATCATTGCCTGGATATCGTCATGATTATTTGAAGTTCTATCAATTGCCAACAGTAATTCGTTTACCCACCATTTGCTATTTTTCTCGAGAGAAGCCACTAGTGAAAACTACGGCCCCCAGGTCTCTTCTTTATTATATTTGCCTTTGCGATATATTTTCCTTTTCTTTTATTTTTAGATCTATTAAACCAAAAATACAAAAATACCTTCCTGCACTTTATTTTATTTGGCGTTCAATCTATCAATTTATTACAACTCTCTCATGTCCGTTTGCCAATTTCTGGCGCCGTTACCCGAAAGGGATTGACAACCCCTTTAATACATCAGGTTGCGAGTATTTGTTATTTGTGTGCAGGTGATGTTTACGTAGTGTTGCTTGGTTCTCCTACTAGTTCGATAACCTTGGTCTCATCACTGAGGAAAATACCTACTGTCGCTGTGCTGCATCATCCCTTCCTCTTTGGGAAATATCGACGTAGTTCTAGCAGACATCAAAAGGCATGATTTGGGATAGAGACAAGTCTATCACCGAAACGATATGGGAGGATGATGGAGAGATATCGACGCGATATCCAAGCATAACTGCTACAAATGTGCTTGGAACACTCGGTACTGGGGCATCACTCTGGTGGGACAGAGGTGATGCCAAACACCAAAGAGCGGGTATGCAAAGAATAAGGGTGCGGGTAGTGGATCGAAACCGATACCACCTACACTCACAAGATCACTATAAGCGACCAAATAATAATCTATATGCATGCTATGTGACAAATAAATGCAGAAATCAAATGCAACCAACCAACCAGACTCTATACTACCGCATTCTAACGCTCGCGCGAGCTAGGGCGTCCTACAGCCAGACCCGCTCTGATACCAAGCCATGTGGCACCCCGGCTCAGAGAACCCGGAATGCCCCGTATTCCAGCCTAGAGATCGAGGAGAAGTCTTCTGGAGTACGGCACTGCTTAGCATGGAACAAATCAGTTGTTTATTACAAGCTATATGGATACAAGGGGATTACATCGGCACGGCAACACTACATCTGCCATGGTTGCTTCATGCAAGCAGCAGAACAACACGAAGCAGCGGAATAACTCCATCAGTGGAACAACAACGACGGTGATGAACTCCACTCCGTAGGGACTCTGGCTAGAATGCTTATCCTAGCTCGCAAACAAGGAATCCACGGCAAACAAGCAATCAAATCCGGCATGACCTACAAATTGGCATGACACGCCAGGTCAGTACATTGAATGTACTTGCAAGCTCACAGCAACCAAGAGCAATCAAGACAGACAACAGCATGGCAATTACCGGTTACTTAGCATGATGAACATGATATTTTCAGATCAATCATAGCATGAACAAGATGAACATGATACAGCTAGAACAATGTGAGCATGGCATGAACATATGAACATGATGATACTATCATGCAACATGATGACACTATCATGCACCAACTTACTCTGCTTGGGTTACCTCGTAACCATTACATGCATAAGCTTACCATCACGGACATCACACGATCATCTCAGGATCCAATCAAGCTTGGTATTACATTACCGTAGTAATCATTACATCACCACAAGGAGCTTGACCTTTCCCCGTGGTTCTCGCACAAAATCACAAATATCCATCAACTTAGTATCCACGATACCATAGTGATCCTCTCATGATCACATCAAGACCAACCAACTTCTCTCATCATCGAACCAGGGTTGTTATTAATCAAGTTATTATTAATACTGTTGACCCATAGTGTGACCGACTACGAACTGGGCCCTTATCCGCGGGCGCGGCTATCGATAGATTTAGCACACACTCTGCAGAGGTTAGCACACTGTACCCACACTACGGAACCCATGGCCTGGCACTCCCATTCGGGTGGACCAACGACATTCCGACAAAACTGATCTATTGCCAACACACTCTCCCAGCCACTCTGACAAACTCCTCTTTGGGCTAAGTCCTGGGTGGCCCCAATGTCAACCCGTGACATCCAACGCCACCGTTGTGGCCGAACATAAATGGTCCTAAATGGGGACAAAAAGGGCCCTATCCAACTACAGGCACACAAGGCTTATGTCCGCCTACCTGATCAGGGTAGCGCGCACCCATAACCTTCCCTCGTTGGAGGCACCGGCGAGAGACATGTCAATAGATCGCATTAGGGCCTTCCCATAAAGGCAAATGTGGTTGCACTGGAAAAGCCCGGTTTGGTGGCACCATGACTCAGCCAACAGTTTTTCAAGTTCACTTAAGTCCGGTTAAACTTGAATGCAATAAGCTGAGCCATATAAAAATAACATGATGCAACTACAATGCATGATATCAGCATTAGCATGTGGGTGCAACATAATCATCAAGCATATAAAAAAAATCATATCTCCGAATGAGCATGGCATACTAACGAGTGTGAATATCACAAGTATAGCACTACTCATAGCATAACATGACCACTAGCATCCACAATAAATACCAAGCTAGAACATATCAATAATACTACCAACTAAGCATGTAACCAACTAGATGCAACAGAACATGCATAGCGACGATACTTGATAACAGATATTAAGCATGCAACCGATGAGCATCACTACCACCAGCATGTACTACTACTACCAAGCAAGACTTACAAAAGTAATACTAGCAAGAATACATGATGACCAGGTGCATCCGAACATGTCATGGAGATGAACATGAAACTATAAGTATTACCAAAATACCAATAACAACAGCAAATCAAACCGACAGTTATTAAATGTTCAAGTAGAAAACCATGGCTACTGCATGACAATCATGCAAGTGGTTGTCGTGGCTTGCCTGGGGATGAAGAAACAATTGGGAAGAAGTACGGGAAGATCGCGGAACAAATCACCAGAAAGGTTTCTCTCTCGAAGGGGGCTGATTAGGGGCAAGGGTAAAATGGTCATTTTCAAAGTGGGAACACCCTATGAAAATGGTACCAACATGGCGGGCTCGACGAGACGAATAAATGGGCTTTGGAATCACCTCGTTTGGAGGGTTGCGGAGATACGAGAGTTGGAACACCATGGACTAATCTATAAAACATTTATTCATAGATAGGTCCCTGGTGGCTGAACTGAAAGCGCACTCAGCGGAAATACGTTTCCTATAAAGGAAAGCGTACTTTTAGCCATAGTTGAACCAAAATACGCTTTCCAACTTTGAAACGTATTCTGGAGACTGCGCTTCCACTTATCCATGTCAGTAGAGGCGGGGTCGGGCTCTGTCTCGCTGCCAGGTGGGGCCCACCGCTGACATCTCTTCCTCCTGCTCCTTGTTCTTCTTCCCCGACGTGGCGCAGAACAGAGGGAGGGGGCGCTGGTGCTCGCCCGGGCTGCTCAGGCCATCTCCGATGACGCTGGAGACACCGGCGAGCTCGGGAGGAGATGTCGCGCTCGTCCAGATGCAGTACGAGCACCGAGGAGGAGCAGGATGGTGGCAGCTCGAGGAGACAGAGGGCAGGGCGGCGGCTGGATTTGGTACGCGCGGCCATTGGTGCTCCGGCGAAGAAGAAATGGGGTGGGGAGGTTCGCCATAGTGGAGTGGTTCTACTGGTGGTGGAAGCAAGAGGAGAGGAGGCTCGGGCAGCTCGTATTGGAGCGGAGCACCACGGCGGCCATGGCGGGCAACCGAGGCGAGGAGAAGTTCTCCGGCTCAGGGAAGAAGTGAGGCGGGGTCCTGGGAGCGAGGGGAGGCCGATGAAGATGAAAGGAGGGGCTCGGGTGGCCTATATATAGGCGAGGCGAGGTGCCCGAGCTTGGGTGTCGCCGCGGAGGTCCGGCCGGGAATGCGAAGAAGCAGCCCTGCAACAGTCACAGAGCAGAGGAGGCCAAGGGGACACGGGGAGGAAGCGGACAGAGGAGAAAACGATGGCCGACTACAGCGCGTCTGTGGGCGCGAAACGACGAGCGCCGACGAGGAAGCGGACGGAGGGGGAGAGCGGTCCATGGGGACGGAGGCGACACGGGGGAGTTGTTGGACACGCTCACGCGCGCGAAGACGATGAGTGGAGGAGGGGCCGGAGCTAGAAGACGTCCTAGATGCGGCCAACGGCGGCAGAGCGCGTGCACTGTTATGCCATTAGCGCGGTCACCGCATGCACTGGCATGTAAAGGAGGCAATGAGCTGGAAAATGTTGTCTAGGGTGAAGTCCCTCCAGGGTAGGTTAACACTGAGTTTAAAACTTGATTAAAAATGTTGTGGTTAAGTGGGAAGTGACCTCTGAAGTTTGTTGTAGCAAACTGTATCATGATGCAGGGATCAAGAGAGGTGAGATTAGAGCCAAATAGGATGTCTGGGAGGTTTAGATTAAGAAGGACTATAATCCTATCAATTATGAGATGATTTGGACCAGTATTTAATATAGTTGCTTTACAACTACATATGGTCCAGAAACAAGAACAGGAAGAAGCACTCACATAGAGTGATGCCTTGGGCTAAAAATAGACATGGAAGGATGATTAGGGCATATGAGAGTGCCATAAAAATTTCATGCCATTTGACCAAGCCAAAATGGTACTTCCTTCATAATGCATCTCTCTGGTTAGAATCTTAGGAAAAATCCCGAGGGAAAATAGGTAGATGAAATGAGCCCAAATCCTGTGGAGATAAGTTATATGGATAGGAGAAGGCTTAGGAAAATTTTCAGCCATAATGGAGCAAGATAAAATATACTTGCTTCACTAACTAAAAATTTGGACAGAAACAAAGAATTGAAGGTGTGCTCACATAGATGGATGAAATGAGCTCAAATTTTGAGGAGAGTCATGATTTGATGATATGAAGGACCATGCAAAATTTCAACCCATTTGGGTTATCCTAGCTAGTACTTCCTTCACAATGAATTCCCTCAGACGGGAACTTTGAAAAATTGTTGGGGAACGTAGTAATTTCAAAAAAAATCCTACGCACACGCAGGATCATGGTGATTCATAGAAACGAGAGGGGAGAGTGTGTCCACGTACCCTCATAGACCGAAAGCGGAAGCGTTAGCACAACGCGGTTGATGTAGTCGTACGTCTTCACGATCCGACCGATCCGAGTACCGAACGTACGGCACTTCCGAGTTCAGCACACGTTCAGCTCGATGATGTCCCGCAAACTCCAATCCAGCAGAGCTTCACAGGAGAGTTCCGTCAGCACGACGGCGTGATGACGGTGATGATGTTGCTACCGACGCAGGGCTTCGCCTAAGGACCCCTACGATATGACCGAGGTGGAATATGGTGGAGGGGGGCACTGCACACGGCTGGAATAGATCAACAGATCAACTTGTGTGTCATGGGGTGCCCCTAGCCTCAGATATAAAGGAGGAGAGGAGGGGAGGGGCCGACCCTCTCTATGGCGCGCCCTGGGGAGTCCTACTCCCACCGGGAGTAGGATTCCCCCCCCCCTTCCATGTGGTAGGAGTAGGAGTCAAGGAAAGGGAAAAGAAAAGAGAAGGAAGGAGGGGGCGCAGCCCCTCCCCTTAGTCCAATTCGGACTATGCCTTGGGGGGGCGCGCGGCCTGCCTCTCTCTCTTTCCCTTAAAGCCCAATAAGGCCCATATACTCCCCGGCGAATTCCCGTAACTCTCTGGTACTCCGATAAATACCCGAATCACTCGGAACCTTTCCGATGTCTGAATATAGTCGTCCAATATATCGATCTTTACGTCTCGACCATTTCTAGACTCCTCGTCATCTCCCCGATCTCATCCGGGACTCCGAACTACCTTCGGTACATCAAAACATAACTCATAATATAAATCGTCACCGAACGTTAACCGTGCGGACCCTACAGGTTCGAGAACTACGTAGACATGACCGAGACACGTCTCCGGCCAATAACCAATAGCGGAACCTGCATGCTCATATTGGCTCCTACATATTCTACGAAGATCTTTATCGGTCAAACCGCATAAAAACATACGTTGTTCCCTTTGTCATCGATATGTTACTTGCCCGAGATTTGATCGTCGGTATCTCAATACCTAGTTCAATCTCGTTACCGGCAAGTCTGTTTACTCGTTCCGTAATGCATCATCCCGCAACCAACTCATTATTCACAATGCTTGCAAGGCTTATAGTGATGTGCATTACCGAGAGGGCCCAGAGATACCTCTCCGACAATCGGAGTGACAAATCCTAATCTCGAAATACGCCAACTCAACAAGTACCTTCGGAGACACCTGTAGAGCACCTTTATAATCACCCAGTTACGTTGTGACGTTTGGTAGCACACAAAGTGTTCCTCCGGTAAACGGGAGTTGCATAATCTCATAGTCATAGGAACATGTATAAGTCATGAAGAAAGCAATAGCAACATACTAAACGATCAAGTGCTAAGCTAACGGAATGGGTCAACTCAATCACATCATTCTCCTAATGATGTGATCCCGTTAATCAAATGACAACTCATGTCTATGGCTAGGAAACATAACCATGTTTGATCAATGGGCTAGTCAAGTAGAGGCATACTAGTGACACTCTGTTTGTCTATGTATTCACACAAGTATTATGTTTCCGGTTAATACAATTCTAGCATGAATAATAAACAATTATCATGATATAAGGAAATAAATAATAACTTTATTATTGCCTCTAGGGCATATTTCCTTCAGTCTCCCACTTGCACTAGAGTCAATAATCAAGTTCACATCATCATGTGATTTAACACCAATATTCACATCTGTATGTGATTAACACCCATAGTTCACATCGTCATGTGACCAACACCCGAAGGGTTTACTAGAGTCAATAATCTAGTTCACATCAATATGTGATTAACACCCAAAGAGTACTAAGGTGTGATCATGTTTTGCTCGTGAGAGAAGTTTAGTCAACAGGTCTGTCACATTCAGAGCCGTATGTATTTTGCAAATATTCTATGTCTACAATGCTCTGCACGGAGCTACTCTAGCTAATTGCTCCCACTTTCAATATGTATCCAGATTGAGACTTAGAGTCATCTGGATCGGTGTAAAAGCTTGCACCGATGTAACTCTTTACGATGGGCTCTTTTATCACCTCCATAATCGAGAAATATTTCCTTAGTCCTTACTAAGGATAATCTTGACCGCTGTCCAGTGACCTACTCCTAGATCAAAATTGTACTCCCTTGCCAAACTCAGAGCAAGGTATACAATCGGTCTGGTACACAGCATAGCATACTTTATAGTACCTATGACTGAGGCATAGGGAATGACTTTTCATTCTCTTTCTATTTTCTGCCATGGTCGGGCTTTGAGTCTTACTCAATTTCACACCTTGCAACACAGGCAAGAACTCCTTGTTTGACTATTCCATTTTGAACTACTTCAAAATCAAGGTATGTACTCATTGAAAAATCTTATCAAGCGTCTTGATCTATCTCTATAGATCTTGATGCTCAAAGTGTAAGCAGCTTCACCGAGGTCTTTCTTTGAAAAACTCCTTTCAAACACTCCTTTATGATTTCCAGAAAAATTCTACATTATTTCTGATCAACAATATGTCATTCACATATACTTATCAGAAAGGCTGTAGTACTCCCACTCACTTTCTTGTAAATACAGGCTTCACCGCAAGTCTGTATAAAACTATATGCTTTGATCAACTCATCAAAGCATATATTCCAACTCCGAGATGCTTGCACCAGTCCATAGATGGATCACTGGAGCTTGCACACTTTGTTAGCACCTTTAGGATTGACAAAACCTTCTAGTTGCATCATATACAACTCTTCTTTAATAAATCCATTAAGCAATGCAGTTTTGACATCCATTTGCCAGATTTCATAAAATGTGGCAATTGCTAACAATATTCGGATAGACTTTTTAAGCATCGATACGAGTGATAAAATCTCATTGTATTCAACACCTTGAACTTGTCGAAAACCTTTTTCGACAATTCAAGCTTTGGAGATAGTAATACAACTATGAGCGTCCGTCTTCCTATTGAAGATCCATTTATTTTCTATGCCTTGCCGATCATCGGGCAAGTCAACCAAAGTCCACACTTTGTTCTCATACATGGATCCCATCTCAGATTTCATAGCCTTAAGCCATTTCGCGGAATCTGGGCTCATCATCGCTTCCTCATAGTTCGTAGGTTCATCATGGTCTACTAACATGACTTCCAGAATAGGATTACCGTACCACTCTGGTGCAGACTGTACTTTGGAAGACCTACGAGGTTCTGTAGTAACTTAATTTGAAGTTTCATGATCATCATCATTAGTTTCCTCGCTAATTGGTGTAGCAATCACTGGAACTGATCTCTGTGATGAACTACTTCCCAATTCAGGAGAAGGTACAATTACCTTATCAAGCTCTACTTTCTTCCCACCCACTTCTTTCGAGAGAAACTCCTTCTCTAGAAAGGATCCATCTTAGCAACAAATATCTTGCCTTCAGATCTGCAATAGAAGGTGTACCCAACAGTTTCCTTTGGGTATTCTATGAAGACACACTTCTCCGATTTGGGTTCGAGCTTATCAGGTTGAAACTTTTTCACATAAGCATCGCAGCCCCAAATTTTAAGAAACGACAACTTTGGTTTCTTGCCAAACCACAGTTAATAAGCCGTCGTCTCAACGGATTTTGATGGTGCCCTATTTAAAGTGAATGCAGCTGTCTCTAATGCATAACCCCAAAACGATAGTGGTAAATCGGTAAGATACATCATAGATCGCACCATATCCAATAAAGTGCGGTTATGTCATTCGGACACACCATTATGATGTGGTGTTCCATGTGGCGTGAGCTATGAAACTATTCCACATTGTTTTTAAATGAAGGCCAAACTCGTAACTCTAATATTCTCCTCTACGATCATATTGTAGAAACTTTATTTTCTTATTACGATGATTCTCCACTTCACTTCTGAAATTCTTTTAACTTTTCAAATGTTTCAGACTTGTGCTTCATTAAGTAGATATACTCATATCTGCTCAAATCATTTGTGAAGGTCAAAAAATAACGATACTCGCCAAGAGCATCAACACTCATTGGACCGCATACATCGGTATGTATTATTTCCAACAAGTCAGTAGCTCGTTCCATTGTTCCGGAGAACGGAGTTTTAGTCATCTTGCCCAAAAGGCACGGTTCGCAAGCATCAAATGATTCATAACCAAGTGATTCCGAAAATCCATCTTTATGGAGTTTCTTCATGCGCTTTACACCGATATGACCCATCAGTGCCACAAATAAGTTGCACTATCATTATTAACTTTGCATCTTTTGGCATCAATATTATGAATATGTGTATCACAACGATCGAGATCCAACAAACTATTTTCATTGGGTGTATGACCATTGAAGGTTTTATTCATGTAAACAGAACGACAATTATTCTCTGACTTTAAATGAATAACCGTATCGCAATAAACATGATCAAATCATATTCATGCTCAACGCAAACACCAAATAACATTTATTTAGGTTTAACACTAATCCCGAAAGTATAGGGAGTGTGCGATGATGATCATATCAATCTTGGAACCACTTCCAACACACATCGTCACTTCACCCTCAACTAGTCTCTGTTTATTCTGTAACTCCTGTTTCGAGTTACTAATTTTTAGCAACCGAACAAGTATCAAATACTTAGGGGCTACTATAAACACTATTAAGGTACACATCAATAACCTGTATATCAAATATACCCTTGTTCACTTTGCCATCCTTCTTATCCACCAAATATTCAGGGCATTTCCGCTTCCAGTGACCATTTCCTTTGCAGCGTAAGCACTCAGTTTCAGGCTTTGGTCCAGCTTTGGGCTTCTTCGCGGGAGTGACAACTTGCTTGTCATTCTACTTGAAGTTCCCTTTCTTTCCCTTTTCTTGAAACTAGTGGTCTTGTCAATCATCAACACTTGATGCTCTTCCTTGATTTCTACCTTCATCGATTTCAACATCACGAAGAGCCCGGGAATCGTTTCCGTCATCCCTTGCATACTATAGTTCATCATGAAGTTCTAGTAACTTGGTGATGGTGACTAGAGAACTCTGTCAATCACTATCTTATCTGGAAGATTAACTCCCACTTGATTCAAGCGATTGTAGTACCCAGACAATCTGAGTACATGCTCACTAGTTGAGAAATTCTCCTCCATCTTTTAGCTATAGAACTTGTTGGAGACTTCATATCTCTCAACTCGGGTATTTGCTTGAAATATTAACTTCAACTCCTGGAACATCTCATATGGTCCATGACGTTCAAAACGTCTTTGAAGTCCCGATTCTAAGCCGTTAAGCATGGTGCACTAAACTATCAAGTAGTCATCATATTGAGCTATCCAAACGTTCATAACGTCTGCATCTGCTCCTGCAATAGGCCTATCACCTAGCCGTGCATCAAGGACATAATTCTTCTGTGCAGCAATGAGGATAAACCTCAGATCACGGACCCAGTCCGCATCATTGCTACTATCATCTTTCAACTTAGTTTTCTCTAGGAACACACATAAAACATAGGGAAGCAACAACGCGAGCTATTGATCTACAACATAATTTGCAAAATACCATCAGGACTAAGTTCATGATAAATTAAAGTTCAATTAATCATATTACTTAAGAACTCCCACTTAGATAGACATCCCTCTAATCATCTAAGTGATCACGTGATCCAAATCAACTAAACCATGTCCGATCATCACGTGAGATGGAGTAGTTTCAATGGTGAACATCACTATGTTGATCATATCTACTATATGATTCACGCTCGACCCTTCGGTCTCCAGTGTTCCGATGCCATATCTGCATATGCTAGGCTCCTCAAGTTTAACCCGAGTATTCTACGTGTGCAAAACTGGCTTGCACCCGTTGTAGATGAACGTAGAGCTTATCACACCCGATCATCACGTGGTGTCTCGGCACGACGAACTTTGGCAACGGTGCATACTCAGGGAGAACACTTTTACCTTGAAATTTAGTGAGAGATCATCTTATAATGCTACCATCAATCAAAGCAAAATAAGATTCATAAAGGATAAACATCACATGCAATCAATATAGGTGATATGATATGGCCATCATCATCTTGTGCTTGTGATCTCCATCTCCGAAGCACCGTCATGATCACCATCGTCACCGGCGCGACACCTTGAGCTCCATCATAGCATCGTTGTCGTCTCGCCAACTATTGCTTCTACGACTATCGCTACCGCTTAGTGATTAAGTAAAGCAATTACAGGGCGATTGCATTGCATACAATAAAGCGACAACCATATGGCTCCTGCCAGTTGCCGATAACTCGGTTACAAAACATGATCATCTCATACAATAAAATATAGCATCACGTCTTGACCATATCACATCACAACATGCCCTGCATGCAAAAACAAGTTAGACGTCCTCTACTTTGTTGTTGCAAGTTTTACGTGGCTGCTACGGGTTGAGAAAGAACCGTTCTTACCTACGCATCAAAACCACAACGATAGTTCGTCAAGTTAGTGTTGTTTTAACCTTCTCAAGGACCGGGCGTAGCCACACTCGGTTCAACTAAAGTTGGAGAAACTGACACCCGCGAGCCACCTGTGTGCAAAGCACGTCGGTAGAACCAGTCCGCGTAAGCGTACGCGTAATGTCGGTCCGGGCCACTTCATCCAACAATACCGCCGAACCAAAGTATGACATGCTGGTAAGCAGTATGACTTGTATCGCCCACAACTCACTTGTGTTCTACTCGTGCATATAACATCTACGCATAAAACCTGGCTCGGATGCCACTGTTGGGGAACGTAGTAATTTCAAAAATTTCCTACGCACACGCAGGATCATGGTGCATAGCAACGAGAGGGGAGAGTGTGTCCACATAACCTCGTAGACCGAAAGCGGAAGCGTTAGCACAACGCAGTTGATGTAGTCGTACGCCTTCACGATCCGACCGATCCAAGTACCGAACGTACGGCACCTCTGAGTTCAGCACACGTTCAGCTCGATGACGTCCCGCAAACTCCGATCCAGCAGAGCTTCACGGGAGAGTTCCGTCAGCACGACGGCGTGATGACGGTGATGATGTTACTACCGACGCAGGGCTTCGCCTAAGCACCGCTACGATATGACCGAGGTGGAATATTGTGGAGGGGGCACCGCACACGGCTGGAATAGATCAATAGATCAACTTGTGTGTCATGGGGTGCCCCTAGCCTCAGTATATAAAGGAGGAGAGGAGGGGAGGGGCCGGCCCTCTCTATGGCGCGCCCTGAGGAGTCCTACTCCCACCGGGAGTAGGATTCCCCCCCTTCCATGTAGTAGGAGTAGGAGTCAACGAAAGGGAAAAGAGAAGAGAAGGAAGGAGGGGGCACAGCCCCTCCCCTTAGTCCAATTCGGACTATGCCTTGGGGGGCGCGCGGCTTGCCTCTCTCTCTTTCCCTTGAAGCCCAATAAGGCCCATATACTCCCCGGCGAATTCCCGTAACTCTCCGGTACTCCGATAAATACCCGAATCACTCGGAACCTTTCCGATGTCCGAATATAGTCGTCCAATATATCGATCTTTACGTCTCGACCATTTCGAGACTCCTCGTCATGTCCCCGATCTCATCCGGCACTCCGAACTACCTTCGGTACATCAAAACATAACTCATAATATAAATCATCACTGAACGTTAAGCGTGCGGACCCTACGGGTTCGAGAACTATGTAGACATGACCGAGACACGTCTCCGGCCAATAACCAATAGCGGAACCTAGATGCTCATATTGGCTCCTACATATTCTACGAAGATCTTTATCGGTCAAACCGCATAACAACATATGTTGTTCCCTTTGTCATCGGTATGTTACTTGCCCGAGATTTGATTGTCGGTATCTCATTACCTAGTTCAATCTCGTTACCGGAAAGTCTCTTTACTCGTTCCGTAATGCATCATCCCGCAACTAACTCATTAGTCACAATGCTTGCAAGGCTTATAGTGATGTGCATTACCGAGAGGGCCCAAAGATACCTCTCCGACAATCGGAGTGACAAATCCTAATCTTGAAATACGCCAACTCAACAAGTACCTTCGGAGACACCTGTAGAGCACCTTTATAATCACCTAGTTACGTTGTGACATTTGGTAGCACACAAATTGTTCCTCCGGTAAATGGGAGTTGCATAATCTCATAGTCATAGGTACATGTATAAGTCATGAAGAAAGCAATAGCAACATACTAAACGATCAAGTGCTAAGCTAACGGAATGGGTCAAGTCAATCACATCATTCTCCTAATGATGTGATCCCATTAATCAAATGACAACTCATGTCTATGGCTAGGAAACATAACCATCTTTAATCAATGGGCTAGTCAAGTAGAGGCATACTAGTGACACTCTGTTTGTCTATGTATTCACACAAGTATTATGTTTCCGGTTAATACAATTCTAGCATGAATAATAAACATTTATCATGATATAAGGAAATAAATAATAACTTTATTATTGCCTCTAGGGCATATTTCCTTCAGTCTCCCACTTGCACTAGAGTCAATAATCTAGTTCACATCACCATGTGATTTAACACCAATATTCACATTTGTATGTGATTAACAACCATAGTTCACATCGTCATGTGACCAACACCCGAAGGGTTTACTAGAGTTAATAATCTAGTTCACATCGATATGTGATTAACACCCAAAGAGTACTAAGGTGTGATCATGTTTTGCTCGTGAGAGAAGTTTAGTCAACGGGTCTATCACATTCAGAGTCGTATGTATTTTGCAAATATTCTGTGTATACAATGCTCTGCACGGAGCTACTCTAGCCAATTGCTCCCACTATCAATATGTATCCAGATTGAGACTTAGAGTCATCTGGATCGCTGTAAAAGCTTGCACCGATGTAACTCTTTACGATGGGCTCTTTTATCACCTCCATAATCGAGAAATATTTCCTTAGTCCTTACTAAGTATAATCTTGACCGCTGTCCAATGACCTACTCCTAGACCAAAATTGTACTCCCTTGCCAAACTCAGAGCAAGGTATACAATCGGTCTGGTACACAGCATAGCATACTTTATAGGGATGGTTTTGAGAATGAAAAGTCACTCTGGAAAGAAAGAAGAGGCCATCTTCTTCAGTTTCCAGATCACATTGCTACAGAAAAAAAACTCAAGCAAAATCCTTTGAAAATCAAAAGAAAAAGAAAGGGCCAAAAATCAGGGTGTGACATAAGGAGTACGGTACTTGACACCTATATACCATGGAGGTGGTCAGGAACAGAAGACTCGCATTGATCGTAGCGCTGCAGTGATAATGATAATGGCATGTCAAATCAAGGGGTCCCACCTATCCAGCAGTAACGAGCCGTCACATCACACAGCCCTACGTTTGCAGTAGGCTACTCCTTCATCTTCTCGCCTCTCTGTAGAACCGACTAGGCGGAACTGCCTCACCTACCATGCGGGAAAGCCCCACCCTCGACTTTTGAATATAAGTTTGTATCCATGGATTGCGCCATGGAGCAAAGCCTCAAGAAAATGGCGGTACACATGTATACAACACGCCCGTCGCATTCGTGTCCCACCCCAAACGGTCGGTCAGTCTGGCATGCCGCTCTCTAAATGGAACGCGCGTCATATTGCGTTTGCACACACATGTGGGACCGCAATTGAGAACTGACCATAGGCACACTCCCTCGTCCCCGTAAGTCGGCTGAGTTAATAGAAGAGAGAGACGAGCGATAGTACTGGAGCAGTGTTGTAAACATGTCGGTGCCTGGACGACCCCTGCACGACACGGGAGTTCAGTTCGTCCATGCATGTGACCAGACTCCAGTAGACGGCTGGACTGGCTATCGTCTACATATCGGCCCTGTTTGGATACTCTAACTTAGCTAAATGTTAGAGTTAGTTTCTAGTTCATGACTAACCCTAAACTAACTCTAGCAAAAGAGGTGTTTGGATGACAGGGTTAGATTGACAATAAATTCACTAGGAGAAATAGCTCCAATTAGCACCTCTTGGGTGGGGTAGATGCAACTAGTTCAAACTAACCCTCATGTTTGGATACTTTAGGGCTATTTGAGCCCAAACTAGCTTAAACTAAATCTATCTCATGGATGCAAATAGGGTCATCGTGCAGGCTGTGTTGTACAGGGTTGTAGTTCTGATGAAAAATCTAAAAAAAGGATTCTTGTCATCTCGCAATATTAGGTGTCATGTGCTTCAGATCATTGTGAGGGTTAAACAGCGACAACTGCGTTCCTCCAAGGCGCTGGTCATCGCGGGCACATGCACGAAGACTACTCGGCTGCCATCTAGGTCAATCCGGCTATGTTAATTAGTACATCTATCGATTGATCCCTTTTCTATGAGTTTGTCTTTAATTTGAGCTTTGATCCTCGTCTAGTTTGTCCGTCGGGATTCATGTTGTCTCCTTGGGGCAGTGAGGTTATGGTTTCTTGTCATGTGGCACTTTTTCATGTTATATATTAATCCGGTGCTTCAGATCAAAATGACGATAACTGCGCCTCCGGGGCACGTGCATGTAGACTTCTCGACAGTCATTGACGAGGTCAAGCCAGCTCTGGTAAATAAAAGAAAACTACTCCACTATATATGCAGGAGCCACCACGCTTGCTTGGTAGTATTGCTCTCTTCATACTCTCTCGTCCTCTCCAGATCTAAACACGACAGGGGTAGCCACACTCTCTCTCTACTCATTGCTGGTCACAGATCCGGCTGGATCCCCTTCGCCGGGGAAGGTGAGAAGGTGCAATGTTCAGGCGGTCATCCTCGATGACGGCTCTTACCCACTACTAGTGTGTCCTGATTAGCGTGCCTTGCCATTCTCTCCCACGCAGCGCCGGCTAGGGAGGGCCTCCGACCCCTTCTTCCTTGCTGTCGTAGTGTGGGTAGATCCGGCCTCCCGCCGCCCACCTAGTGACAACCCGACGACCCTCAGGTATAACTTCCTTCGAGACCGGCCTTGCTCTACTGCCCCAACTCCTGATGTTGCTGCATTTGTATCTTTTACTATTTCTTGGGGGCCTCGTAGATAGGATCGATCGGCTGTTCAAAAAACACCTAATTTTTTACTGTTATAAGAGGTAAAACTACTACATGCAGTCGAATTTAGTACTACTTGGTTCAAAAAGGGAAGAAAGGGGGTGGGGGTGGGGTGGGGGAAGATTTGTTACCTGAATCTAGGACTTGGTCGAAAGAGGAAATATGGGGGCAAAAAGTAGCAGAGACTGGCTATCCAACTGGTCTCTTGGTCTAATAGGGAAATAAAGGGAAATGCAGTACAAACTCAACATAAACCGATCTATTAGTTGAAAAAGGAAAGAAAGTGGGGACTGGGCACAAGTCAACAGAGTATGTCCAGCACTAGATTTGCTAGCCTCACACAGTACAAGGTGGCTATACCTAACAAATATGGGACCAACCCAGATATCCTGCTCTAATGCTTGTTGCCCCGAGCCCCTCTTATGTAAAGCCACTGGTAAAATATAGCAGTGCCAGTGTTAAAAGTAAGGACACGTTAAACCGATGATGTTTTCAATGTAATGCCTCCAGTAATATGAATCAATAGCACTGTTTTTCATGTCCTACTAAATTTCCCATTAAGATAAGTTGCTTCTTTTCGTTAGAAATGCAACTGTCCTGGTCCGCCTATTCTCCTGTGCCCAAATACCAACTCTTTAGCAGCTGTTAATATAATGTTGCTGGTAAAATGAAGCAATGGCACCATTAAAGTAATGTCATATTTAAGGGTTGTCATAGTTAATCCTAATGCCCACACTAATATCTAGCAATGCTGCCGCTTTAGAAATTGCTATTCTCCTTGTAGGATCGCCATTCAGATAAGGAACATGCTTCTTTTCATTTGATGTATGTTTCATCACTTGTTAGTCACCCTCCTTTCCACCTTTTTGTGCAAACAGATATATACATTTCACACTTGATCTTAGTTGAACTCCACAAATGATATCCAAATTATAGTAGAACATTCCACGAGCTCCACGACCAACCTTCATGTTGCTCAATTTTATTGCAACTAATGAAGAAGAAGCTGCTAGCTCATGGGACATTGCTTCATTTTAGGTGAACTGCATAAAAAGGTCCCATGAATTGAATCATCCATGTTGGTGACTGGTGTCATCCCTTCTATGATGGCGTTGACTGCAGATATGGTTCCCATCGCGAGGTATGTTCCTTTTTGGTCCGACTCTTTGCCAAAGATCCTGCATGTTGACTCTGCTCTTGTGCTACTGTTTTGGCATTGCCATGATAAAGCAATAATGTTATTATTTTGCACCTTAATCTAGTGGAACTATTAATTTGAGGCAATGTTTTGGCACCGCTAGTGCCACTGATTTTTTATATATATCGAAAGAGGGGGTTTCCTCCGATTTCATTAAAGAAACCCAACCATAGTGAACCATTATCCGACAACATCTCAGTGTAAATGGGCAGTTATGCAACAACTACTACTAGAACAAACTGAGTACTAGTAGGAGACAAGTTCGCCACATAAGCTAGGCAGGTAGGGGGATGCAGCACCAGCTCGGCCAAGTTTGGATTACAACCCAAATGCTACCACAGAAACATCAGGGGGGAAGATAGGGACTGAAAGCGGCAGCTTCAGCATCCCAGTCTAAGCACCCCCGGCCTCCACCCTTGCGACGCACGGTACACCTTGCTTGCCACCTGCTCGACCCTAGTGCCACTATTAAAATGAAGTAATAATACAGTTAAAATAGACCGAGTGTCCTCTCTATCATTTCATTTCCAATGTACATAAAGAAAGTGCTTCTCTTTGTTAGTATATGTTTCATCAACTAGTCCCATTGTTAATGTTTTAAGTGTTTCTGCAAACTGGGGTGCTTAATTTTAGTTGATCTGCACAAAAATAGAGATTGGAATGTCTCAAAGCCCCTCCTTGTACTACTGTTGTCCACTGATGTTCATCACTAGCAGAAGGTGTATCGGGGAGAATTAGGTCGATTTCCAGTATGAGGCCTACCGTATGAGGCATTGCAGGGCCCATCTCGCCCTCGCGGCATGGCATACTGTGATACTATCGCAATATTTTTCCCATTAAGAAAATGAAGTTTCTTCTATTTATTAGTGTATGTTTCATCAACTAGTGCCACTATATTGTAATCACGCTTTTTCATTATCTGTGCAAACAGGGTTATTCAACTGCATTTTGGTGGAACTGCACAAATGTACATATGGAACCAACATATATGCAGAGTGCATGGTGCCAAGTAAAAATTACCGACACCAACATGCTCCATCTAAGCATTGGCATCCACCACCTGTGAGATGGGTGGCGCTATCTATGGATGGGTCTTTCTCAGCAGCAAATCCTCTAATCATGTACTACTAGCTTATATTGGCACTTTTCTAGGGAGTACTATTTTCTGAAAGAAGCACCAATCTATTTTTCTTTATTTGTGCACAGTGTCACAACTTTGTTTTTGGTCCAGAGCTATTTTACGGTGATTGGCGTAGTACTTGGAGACTGATTGTAAGCATGATTTTCATTAGCCATCCCACTGATTGTAAGCATGAGCAGATGGAATATTAGATTAGTGTGAAGCTTACTTTAAGCCCTACCGCCGCGTTGAAACGAGGCGAGCGGTGAACGGATCGTGGAGAATCGCGGGGAAGCAACATCGCGCCATTCAGCCTCCTCTTGAGGTGGGAGAACGAATACTCATGTGGCTCCAGTTGGCACTTGTCGGAGTAAATGGCCACGGGTAGCCTAACCGACTGCCCCTGGTTCTTCAAAAATTGTCAGGCCATTTGAGCCTTCAAGCATTCAAGGCATTGGGCCGCCTTCCCCCGGCCGGCTACCCCAGGAGCCGACCCTCAGAAGGTGACCCAGCCTCCGAAACCTCCCCCAAGATAACTACGAGATGGCCGCCTCCAGGAAGCCGGCCATGGAGAACGCCGACTCCCAAGAGCCGGCCATGGAGAGCGCCGACTCCAAGAAGCCGGCCAAGACCGCACCCACAAAAACTATGCCCACATAACGGTGACAAGACGGGGTGTGGCTACAGTGCGGCCCACTACCCCCGAATCCCGAGGCAGGCATGGCCACAGGACGCCGTACGGGTCAGCCATCTCCCGTCCGGCTCAGCCCTGTAGCCATGCTGGCCTCGACGTCATCCGCGACAGACGCCAGTATGGCCCGCGGGCGGCGGGCCCCTTTAGCCAGAGAGAGGCACGAAGGCGGCCCGGCCTCCCCCAGTCGGCCAGGGGCGTAGTCGGCCCCCAGAAGCCGGCTACCCCCCTCCCTCGAAACATGTGCCACATTGAGGAGACAAGACGAGGGGCGAGGCTATAATAAACAGCCGCCTACAAGACCCCCAGGCGGTGGGGCCGGCCTGTCGGCCAAGAGGCCGGCAGCCGGCGGGACCCACCAGTCGGCGGGCCCCAATGGCCGGCGGAGAAGCTGGCGAGCACAGACACTGACGGTTGGGACCTGCGCCCAGCCGGATTACAATTGTACCCCTGGGGGGTAGGCCTATATAAACCCCCCGAGGCACCCATGCAAAGGGTTGGCTTCTTAGAGTTACACACACACACCGTATAGAGAGGGAAGCGAGAGCTAGACTTGCTCTTCTTCTCTCTTGAACCCAACAGCTCAAGGAGCACTTGTAGCTACTCTTTCTGATCTAGTGATCATGCGGAGACCCCGCAGAGCAGGACTATGGGTGTTATCTCCACGGAGAGCCCCGAACCTGGGTAAGATTCGCCGGCGAGCATGTCTTCGCCTCATCCCGTTTCCAGGCACCGGCGACGTCTTACTGGCTCCCACAATGATAAGCCACCCGTTGGCATATGTCGCACCTACCACCCGACATTTGGCGCCGACCGTGGGGCCAGGTGCACCGTCGTCCGGAGACCTGTTCTGGACGGGAACCCTTTTCCTCCCCCGCGAGCGCAGCCAACCTGCTGCGCCCGATGGCGTTTGCCCCGACGCGCTGCAAGGCGTCGACGACGCCTGCGCGACGAGCCGCCTCGCCGATCTGCTCGGCGTGGCTCGCATCTCCGACGAGCCCGCGTCCGACGCGGGCACGGACTACCCTGAGAGCCGCCTCGTCAACCTCCTCGACCAACTTCACATTTCCAGCGAGCCTGCTGCAGACTTGGAGTCGGTCGGCTCCACCGACCCGATGCTTGTCAATTCCGACACGGCATCGCTCGACGCCTACCCCTCCGACGTGGTGGTCTTCGACGACCCTCTCCCTCGAGCTGACAGCGGCAGCATCGCTGTCACCGAAGTGTTGGTCATCAGCCACGTCGCCAACTCGGGCGACAATGCCCATGACGCCCTGCAAGCAGCAATGCATGACTTATCCGTCCCCATACCGGCCGACGCCGACGCCGAGACCTTGGAGGCACGCCGCCTCGCCCTCATCGTGGAAGGCCAGAAGATAGCCTCCATGAGACGCCTCACCGAGGCCCACCAGCGCGAAGTCGACCGCGCCGCCTTCGGTACGCCGCCGCGTAGCGGGCCGAGCCAAGCCGACTTCGTCCAGAAGCGCGGTGCGGCTATCGCCAGCATGCTGGGGGCAGATCGCCCCGTCTACGCCACCCCGCTCGAGAATCTACGAGCCGCTCAGGCGGCCGTTGAAGAGCTAAATGGGCTGGGAGCCGATGAGCTCCCCTACATGACAAGGCGGATCCAGCAGCTGATTGACGCGGCCGCAGAACGGCACGAAGCCGGCGCCCGCGCTGATAGTCATCCCCCGCGTCGGGAGCACGCCGCGACGTCCCGATCGCCGACTGCGAGCGGCGCCCGCGGGAGGAAAGACAAGGAGCCGGCTGCTAGCCGCAGCCGGACTCGTATCACCATCGAGCGGGACGCGGAAGGCCGCCCTCGAGCGGTGGAGCGCCAAGGAAATCCGCCTCCTCCCCCGCCTCGAGGGGACAGACATCCCACCCCGCCGCCTGTCACGCATCCGACTCTTGGTGGCCGACTAGGCCGCCGCGAAGGAGTCGGCGAGAACGACGCCCGCCACCGGATCGACCGCCTAGCTCGATCCCTGGCGTTGGAAGAAGAAGACGATGTTGGCCCGCCATGCTTTGGCCCCCGCATCCGCGACAAGCCCTTCCCCAAAGGGTTCTCGCTCCCCAGAGACACGCCCAAGTACAACGGCTCTGTGAAGCCGGAAGATTGGCTCATCGACTATTCTACTGCAGTCAGCATAGCCAACGGCAACAGACGCGTCGCCGTGAAATACGTCCCCCTCATGCTGCAAGGCACGGCGCGCACCTGGCTCAACAGCCTCAAGCCCTACAGCATCAACAGCTGGCTGGACTTCACGGAAGTCTTTGTCCGCAACTTCACAAGCACGTACAAGCGGCCTCCCAAGCCTCGCCAGCTCTCCCTATGCGTCCAAGGGCCAAACGAGTCGACCCGCGACTAACTCACGCGGTGGGCCGAGCTCCGCAACTCCTGCGAGGGGGTGCACGAGGTTCAGGCCATCGAGTACTTCACTACCGGGTGCCGAGAGGGCACCCTCCTCAAGCACCGACTCCTCTACGACGAGCCGGCTACCCTCGACGAACTGCTGATCATCGCGGACAAGTACGCCACGGCCGACACCTCGATGAAGACCGAGCTTCGAGTGGACGCCTCTGGGAAGGTGGTCGCTCCGGCTCCCAAGACGCCGGCTGGCGACTCCAATCGGCGCCCTTACCAGAACGACCACAAGCGCAAGGTCCCTATGCCGCCTTCCACCAGTCGGCAGGTGGCCACAGTTGAAGATGAGCAACCCAAAGAACGGCCCGCTCCCAAGAAGAAGGGTGGCAGGCCGGCTTTCTCCTACGAGCAGACTCTCGACGCCCCCTGCAAGTTCCACAGCGGCGCGAAGCCGTCCAACCACACGACCCGAAAGTGCCACTGGCTCACGCGAATCTCCAAGGGCGAGGGGCTGGTGCCGCCTCCGCCTCCCGGCCCGCCACCTCCAGCCCCCCAGCAGCCAGCGGCTCGGCCGGCAGTCGGAGCCATTCAAGATGAGTTCCCTGAAGAGCACGCCGCCTATGTCGTCTTCACAAGCCAAGTTGAAGACAAGCGTAGTCGGCGCCGTCAACATCAAGAGGTTAACGCAGTCGCCTCTAGCGCTCCCGAGTTCATGCACTGGTCCGAGAAGCCCATCAACTGGAGCCAGGCCGACCACCCAGAGGTCATGCCATCCCCTGGCTCCTATGCACTAGTCTTGGATGTCACCCTCGCGACGGAGAGGCGAGCTGCCCGATTCTCCCGCGTCTTGATTGATGGCGGAAGCAGTATCAATATACTGTACCGCGATACCATGGAGAAGCTGAACATCAAGGCGAAGCAGCTCATGCCAAGCCGGACCGTGTTCCATGGCATCATGCCCGGCTTGTCTTGTTCCCCGATCGGCAAGATCAGGATGGATGTTCTCTTCGGAGACAAGGATCATTTTCGCTGAGAAGCGATCTGGTTTGAGGTAGTGGATCTGGAGAGCCCCTACCATGCTTTGCTTGGCCGACCTGCTCTGGCCAAGTTCATGGCTGTGCCCCACTACGCCTACTTGAAGATGAAGATGCCGAGCTCGAAGGGGATCATCACCGTAGCCGGCGACTACAAGAAGTCCATCGAGTGCGCCATGGCCAGCAGTCGGTTGGCCGAGTCCCTCGTAGTGGCAGAAGAGAAGAAGATGCTGGAGCGGGTTGTGGCCATGGCCGGCAAGCGGCCGGCTTTGTCCCCCGACCCCAAAGACTATGATGCGCAGGGCTCCTTCCAGCCGGCCAAGGAGACGAAGAAGATACCCCTGGATCCGTAGAACCCAGAAAGGTTTGCTGTCATTGGGGCAAACCTGGACAGTAAATAGGAAGGCGAGCTCGTCGACTTCCTCCGTGAGAATCGAGACATCTTCGCATGGTCCCCAAAGGACATGCCGGGTGTCCCGAAGGATTTCGCCGAGCACAAACTGCACGTCCGAGCCGACGCGAAGCCGGTCAAGCAGCCCCTCCGCCGACTGTCAGAAGAGAAGCGAAGAATCGTAGGAGAAGAGATAGCCAGGCTCCTCGCCGCTGGCTTTATTATGGAAGTATTTTTTCCAGAGTGGCTGGCCAACCCAGTCTTGGTTTTGAAAAAGAATAACAAGTGGCGTATGTGCATAGACTACACCAGCCTCAACAAGGCCTGCCCCAAGGATCCGTTTGCTTTGCCACGGATTGACCAAGTGATAGACTCCACAGCCGGATGCGAGCTGTTGAGTTTTTTGGATGCCTACTCAGGGTACCATCAAATCAAGTTGGACCCAGCAGACCGACTGAAGACTGCCTTCATCACACCATTCGGAGCTTTCTGTTACCTGACTATGACATTCGGCCTCAGGAATGCCGGTGCCACTTTTCAGCGTTGCATGCAGAAATGCCTCCTCAAGCAACTCGGCAGAAATTCCCACGTCTACGTAGACGACATTATGGTGAAGACAGAGAAGCGCGGCACCCTGCTAGAGGACCTCAAAGAAACATTCGCCAACTTGCGCCGATTCCAAATCAAGCTCAACCCCGAGAAATGCGTGTCCGGAGTGCCAGCCGGCCAGCTGTTAGGCTTTCTGGTCTCCGAACGCGGCGTCGAGTGCAACCCTGTGAAGATCAAGGCCATCGAGAGGATGGAGATTCCCACCAAATTGCGAGATGTGCAGAAGTTCACCGGGTGCTTGGCCTCCCTAAACCGCTTTATCAGCCGGCTAGGAGAAAAGGCTCTCCCCCTGTACTGACTCATGAAGAAGTCCACTCACTTCGAGTGGAATGACCAAGCCGACCAAGCCTTCCATAAGCTGAAGAAGATGCTGACCACTCCACCTGTCCTGGCGGCACCGACTGAGAAGGAGCCCATGCTCCTCTACATTGCCGCGACCAGCCGAGTGGTCAGTACAGTTGTCGTGGTCCAGCGCCCGGAAGAAGGCCGAGCCCAGCTAGTTCAAAGTCCGGTGTATTATCTAAGCGAAGTACTATCCAGCTCAAAGCAAAACTAACCGCACTACTAGAAGATGTGCTATGGGGTGTACTTCGCCGCCAAGAAGCTGAAGCCCTACTTCCAAGAGCATCCCATCATGGTCGTGTGCACCGCCCCGCTTGTCGAGATCATAGGCAGTCGGGATGCATCCGGCCGGGTGGCTAAGTGGGCCATTGCATTAGCACCATACACAATCTTCTACCAACCCCGCACCGCCATCAAGTCCCAAGCATTGGCCGACTTCCTCGTCGACTGGGCCGAGACCCAGTACCTACCGCCGGCTCCCGACTCTACCCATTGGCGGATGCATTTCGACAGGTCCAAGATGCGCACCGGTTTGGGAGCCGGCATCGTCCTCACCTCTCCCAAAGGCGAAAAACTCAGATACACGCTGCAGATCCACTTCGCTGCTTCCAACAACGTGGCCGAGTACGAGGCGCTCATACATGGGCTCTGGCTAGCCAAAGAACTCGGCATACGCCGGATCCTGTGTTATGGCGACTCAGACTTGGTGGTCCAGCAGTCGTCTGGCGACTGGGACGCCAAGGATGCAAACATGGCGAGCTATCGATTCCTCGTCCAGCAGATCAATGGGTACTTCGAAGGGTGCGAGTTCCTTCACGTGCCAAGGGCCGACAACGACCAAGCAGATGCCCTGGCACGGATCGGCTCCACCCGACAGGCTATACCGACCGGCATCTCCCTCCAGCGCCTCCTCAAGCCGTCCATCAAGCCATCTCCAGAGTCGGACTCTATCTTCGTACCGCCTGTGCCGGATGCAGCCGGATCCGACTGGAGGAACCCCGCAGGCGGCACGGGGACTTCGACAACTGGCCCGGGGACTGCCGTAGTCGCACCCGGCCCGGGGACTTCAGAACCCGGCCCGGGGACTGCAGCAGTTGGCCCGGGGACTGCAGCAACACAAGAAGAGGTGGCCGACTCCAATTCCACGCCACCCCACCCACCCACCCGAGTCATGGTGGCCGTCCTAACAGAAGAAGAAGTCACAGCTCCATCATGGGCCCAGCCCATCCTCAAGTTCCTAGTCAACAGAGAGCTGCCGGCTGATGAGATCTCAGCAAGACTAGTACAACGATGAGCCGGAGCATATGCAATAATCAACAGAGAGCTTGTCAAGCGCAGCGTCACTGGAGTCTTCCAGCGCTGTGTCAAGCCAGAAAAAGGATTGGCAATCCTCAAGGATATCCATCAAGGCGAATGCGGCCACCACGCAGCCTCAAGATCACTTGTGGCCAAAGCTTTCCGCCACGGCTTCTTTTGGCCGACTGCTTTGGAAGATGCCAAAGAGATAGTCAAGAGCTGCAGAGGATGCCAAGTTTTCAGTTCCAAGCAACACCTGTCGGCTTCTGCACTCAAGACCATTCCCCTCACCTGGCCCTTTGCCGTCTGGGGACTGGACATGGTGGGCCCTTTCAAGACAGCCCGCAGCGACTTGACACATCTGCTTGTCGCCGTGGACAAGTTCACCAAGTGGATCGAAGCGAAGCCGATCAAGAAGCTGAACGAGCCGACTGCCGTGACGTTCATCACCGACATCACTACTCGGTACGGCGTACCGCACAGCATCATCACCGACAACGGCACAAACTTTGCCAAAGGAGCACTGGCACGTTTCTGCGCGACGCAGGGTATCCGACTGGACTTAGCGTCCGTTGCCCACCCGCAGTCAAACGGCCAGGTCGAGCGAGCAAACGGACTCATCCTCTCTGGCATCAAGCCCCGACTGGTTGTACCACTGGAGCGATCGGCCGGCTGCTGGCTCGATGAGCTGCCGGTTGTCCTCTGGAGTCTGCGTACTACCCCCAACAAGTCAACCGGCTTCACTCCATTCCTCCTTGTATATGGTGCCGAGGCTGTCATCCCAACCGACATCGAGTTCGACTCGCCTCGGATCACCATGTACACGGAGGAGGAGGCCAAGGAAGCAAGAGAAGACGGTGTCGACCTACTGGAAGAAGGTCGGCTGTTAGCACTCAGTCGGTCCGCCATCTACCAGCAGGGGTTGCGCCGCTACCACAACCGCAAGGTCAAGCCAAGATCTTACCAGGAGGGCGACCTTGTGCTTCGGCTGATCCGGCGAACAGCCGGCCAGGACAAGCTCTCGGCCCCCTGGGAAGGCCCTTTCGTCATCAGCAAGGCACTAGGCAACGACTCCTACTACTTGATTGACGCGCAAAAACCAAGAGCACGCAAGAGGGGTGACTCCGGAAGGAGTCGGAGCGACCATGGAACGCGAACCTCCTGAGAAGATTTTACAGTTGAAAGCAGTATGTATCATGCTACCCTTTTGTATTAAGTACGAAACAACAGGCCCCCCGAGGAGCACTCGGGGACTGTCTTCTTTTATCTATGAAATGACGAGTGTCATATCCATGAATGTATTATTACATTTGATTTCCTATCTGGCACCGGGTTCGACTAGTCGGCCCGGGGACTGGCCGCCTTAAGCTATATTAAAGTTCTACCTGAAGTCAGACAAGTAGTATGCCGGCTCCCAAGTCCTCTCTTGTTGAAAGTCACAGCTCGAAGAACTGACTGTCCGACTAGCAAGAGCCAAGGCAGAAAGGATGCCCACACGAAAAACGGCTAAGGACTAATGAACTTGTATAACGAAAAGATGGCCTCCGACCATGCTTGCCGGCTGTCAGAACAGCCGGCTGGCCAGCTTCCCAAACACTTCGCTATAATCCAACAAAGCTAGAGTACTTGCCCTCCCAATTGGCCAAGCACTTCTCCAGCCACAGATTGCAGAGCAACTGCCTGACTGGGGAGGCGGCAACCAAGGGAGGGCGGCAAAGGAAACAGCAGAAGGATGAAAAGCAAAGAGCAAGGAAAAGCCAAACACTTGCATAGTCATATATACATATAAAGCCCCCAACAGGCCGGCAATCGACATAGTTCGAATACACCCCCAGTGGGTGGAATTGTGTAAACTTAACAGAATATTGTTCCAAAAGTGACAAGACAGGAAAATAAAAGATAGCAGACTAGACTAAGGTGCGATGTGGGAGCCGGGTTGGTCGGTGGAGACGGCGTCGCCGGCTAAAGGAGTGGCCGGCTGGCGGGTCTCGGCTTGATCACCACCGGTGGCAGGCAATGCACCCGCGCGTGACGTGTTGCTGGAGGCACGGTCAAGCTGAGGCTGGCCGGCCGCCCCACCATCCGGCCCGGCGTCTTGACCCTCCTCCTCCTCTTCTTCGCCCTTGCTGGAGTCAATCTCCTCCGCCGAGTCTTCGCCGTCTGCCGGGTTCAGCCCGAACCATTCCTCTGGCTGGGCAACACCATTGTCATCTACCTCAGGGGCGAAGGCGCTGGTGTCGGTGTAGTCGGCGATCGCCGAAGCCCGCCGGATGATAGCCGGCCGCGCCGGCTCCAGCTCCGTGTCGGCCTGCTGCCGCCAGGTAGCCAGCTGGTCCAGACTCAGGCCGGGATACCAGGCCTTGATGAACTCCAGTGCCCGCCTGGCGCCGGACCGAGCCGCCGAAGCCTTCCATGCTTCGAAGCGGCCGACCGCCACCTCCAGCCAGTCGGCAGTCTGACTGGGGGTGCGGGGAACCACTTCGCCAGGCCAGAGGGCGGCCAACATCTGCGCCCCGGTACGTTGAAGCCGGCGGAGTAGTCGATGAGCCGGCTGGAGGCGGGCCTGGATCACCAAGAGCTGCTCCTCCAGCGACCGACCAGCGTTCGGTGCAATCTCGGCGCCAGCCTGCCTCCGCGCCTCCCGGCGGGCCTCGATGATCTGGTTGGCGGCGGTGGAGTAGCCAGGGAAGTACTCTGCGCAAGAAAGAAAGAGAAAGAAGAGAAAACACCAAGTCAGAAAACGAGCCAAAAGCGGCAGGCGGCAAGAAAGGACGAAGAAGAAGGCGGCTTACCGTCAACCAAATCTTCGATCTGGCCATAGCCGTTGATCAGCGTCTGCCTTGCTTCGGCCCAGCCAGCCGCCTCTGTCTCATACTCGGCCTGGAGGGCGGCTTCGCTGTCCTGCACCGCCTTCAGAGCCACCTTGTGGCTCTCCTCCTGGTCGGCCAACCTCTTGGCTAGGCGGTCACGTTCCTGCACCAAGGCGGCAAACTCGGCCTCCTTGGCACGAAGGGCGGCCTGAGACCCTCCCAGCTGCGCCCTTAGACTGGCGTTGGCCGCTGCAGGGACGGCAGAGAAAGAAAAAGCAATAAGAAGAAGTCGTCAAGGAAGATCCGACCCGACTGCTCAGCAGTCGGCCCGAATCTCGGGGACTACACCCAGTGGGTGCGCTGACGCGCCCCCACGTGAGATAAAGGACGAAGCACTTACCCCGGCTCTCAGTTAGGTCGGCGGTCTTCTGGGTCAGCTCCCGAGCCTGGGAGTTGAAGGCAGCCGCGCGAAGATTGTGGTAGTCCTGCAAGACAGGCAGAAGAGCGAAGTAAGAGCAAGAATAGCAAAACTAGATCCGCTAAGAAGTTCCAAGCCGCCTGCTCAGCAGCCGACTCGGAACTCGGGGACTACACCCAGTGGGTGCGCTGACGCACCCCCACGGAAGAAATCAAGATCAAAAAAGCAAGATAAGAAGACTAACCCGGATGGCCGCCCGCGTTGCAAGGAACTCGTCGTTGTATTTCCTCAGCGCCGTAGCCTGGGCTTGGAGCCGGGTCCGGACGTCCTGCGCGGCCACATTCATCACGGCCGTCCCTCCGCCCGGCGTCCACCCTGAGGTGGCACTGGCCGCCTCCATATCCTGGGCCGACGAGCTGGAGCCCGCGGCCGACTGCGGCTCCGACGCAGCCTTCTGCGGCTCTGATGCGGCCTTCCCCGCACGCTGGCGCGGCGGCGTCCGGACCGCCAGATCAGTCCTCGCGGCCGGCTCGCCCCCGGCCGACTGCGTAGGCGGCAGATCAGGCCGGCCGCCTTGAGCCGCCCCAGTCGGCGGGGCCGGTGCCGCCACCCTCTCCAGGATGACGATGTCGTCTTCCCTCTCCAGCCCCGGCTGATCACCGCCGACTTCTTCTGGCGGCGGCTCCGGGGCCCCAGGAGCCGCGACGCGCAGTGGGGTGACTAGCAAGGCCCCCTCCGCCATCGCCGCAGCCACAGCCTCCGCTTGGGCCTTCGCTGCGGCGTCAGCGCGCGCCTTCGCCGCCTCCTCCTCCTGCGCCGCCTTCGCGGCGGCCGCCCTCAATGCCTCCGCCTCCCGCTCCTCCCGCGCCTCCCGCGCGTTCCGCTCCGTCGCCGCCTGAAGATCGGCACGGGGGTCCACGCGGCGAGTAGTGCTCCCAGATCCTCCCGGCGACCCAATGACGGAGAGGCAGCAGCCCACTCGAGCGACAATGGAGCCCTGGTTTTTTGGAGAAAAGACAAGGATTCAGGAGCTACCAGAGAAAAGAAAAAAGAATACACGAAGGAGAGTATACTTACGCCGACACCGTCTGCGGCTGCTTCACCGCCTTGCGGAAGCTGGCCGCCTTCGCAGCCGCCTCCTCCTGCCTGATCGCCGCTGCACCGCCTCTGGGCTTCTTCGGCCGACTGCCGAACAAGCCCGGCGCGGCACGACACTTTTGCCCGCAGCTCCGAGCAGGCGGCGCAGCGGAGGAACCCGCGCCGTGGCCAGGCACCGGCTGGCGGCGTGGGACGACTTCAGCCTCGTCGTCGTCCGGCCAGTCGTCGAAGCTGACTCCAAGCCCGGAGCCGCCTGCTTCGCCGCCGGCTTGGCCACCGCCTGTCTCGGTGTTGTCGTCCATAGCGGCCGCCCCCAAGTCGGGGTCCTCCAGATCGTGCTCCGTCCGGTCGGGGACGAATCGGTGCTCCGCGTCCGACCCGCCTGCAGGCCGAAGAAGAGGGCTCTGTCGAGACAAGCCGACTAGTCAGAGTCGGCCAAAAGGAACTCGGCGACAAAACTGAGAGAAGAGAAAGAGAAAAGGAGAACATACCGTGGGCGGTGGATGGGCTCGGCAATATGGCTCCTTGCCGAACTGCCACTCTGCGGAGAGCTGCAGTTCGCGAGGTAGTTCACCATATAGGCCACCTCGTCGTGCGGCATGTCTTTGGTGCACATCCGGCTCGGAACGAGCTGGCCGCTCATCTGACAGATCAGATGAGGGCGGCTCTGGAGCGGGAGCACCCGGCGCGTGACGAAGGCGGCCAGCAGGTCGGGCCCCGACAAGCCCTCCGACTGGATCATCGCCCGCACTCGGGCGACAGCTGCGGTTCCAACTGGCGTCAGCGTCACGGCCCGGTAGGACCACTGGGGCCGCCTGCCTACCGGTGGGCCGGCTACGTAAGCCGGTAGATTGACGTAGTTGCCCTGCGGGGCGACGTTCTTCACGTAGAAGTATGACTTCTGCCATAGCCTCACCCACTGGATCAGCGTGATGACGGGGAAGGGGTTGTCGGCAGCCACCCTCCGCATCGCGACGAAGGCGCCAGTCTGAGCCGGCACGCCCTGCATGCGCGTGGCCAGCTTGGACTGGAAGAACTCCCCCCAGAGCTCGAGGGTGGGGAGGACGCCGAGGTAGCCTTCGCACAAGGTGACGAAGGCGGACAGCAGCACCACCATGTTCGGGGTGAGCTGGTGCGGCTGGAGTTGGTAGAACTCGAGAAAGGAGCGGAAGAAGGTGCTCACCGGCAAGCCGATGCCGCGCAAGAAATGCGAGCGGAAGACTAGCCGCTCGCCTTCCTCTGGCTCCGGCGTAATCTCCTTCACCGGCGCAAGACGGACCTCCACCTTGTCCGCGTCGGGCAGCCGCCGCGTCTTGCGGAGGAACTAGACGTGATCCTCATGGACGTTGGAGCCGTCCCAATCCCCGCGGAACTGCATCGTGGCGTAGGGCTGGTGAGAATGAGCGTGGCGGCGGAGGATCGAGTGGTAGAGCGGTGCGGCGACGAGGCGCTGTCGCAAGAAGGAGCGGAAGGAAGAAGATGCCGGAGAGGGGAGGGGCATGCGAGCGCCTACCGCTCTCCCCCCTCCCCCTACTTATATCTTCGCACGGTGAAGCTGGGGAGGCAGGGCGTGGGGTGAGACATGGGATTAACTGCACCCACTCCCCCCACGCCTCGCTATTATTACACCCAAAAGGCGTGCCGAAACCACCGCAGGAAGACGTGCGGGCGGCTTCGGGCCGCAGAGAATCCGCGCCTGGGCCCGGGCGTAGGCGTGGCGGGCCCCCGACCTGTGGCGACGTCCCGTCGCGCGCGTGGGCTGGCAGGCTTTTTAGCCAAGGGATGCCACGTGGTTCACAGGCGGCAAGTGGCCGGCCCGCGGACCGGTGCGCGCGCTGGCAGGCTCCCGCCCTCCGACCCCAAATTTTTTCGCCGAGATGGCGTACCCAACCGAAGCCGGCTCCCAGCTACCGGCTCGTCAAGATAGAAAGCTGACCAAGCTTCTTGACTCCCACCCAACCTCGAAGCTCAATCAGCTTCGAGGACTACTGTCGGAGTAAATGGCCACGGGTAGCCTAACCGACTGCCCCTGGTTCTTCAAAAATTGTCAGGCCATTTGAGCCTTCAGGCATTCAAGGCATTGGGCCGCCTTCCCCCGGCCGGCTACCCCAGGAGCCGACCCTCAGAAGGCGACCCAGCCTCCGAAACCTCCCCCAAGATAACTACGAGATGGCCGACTCCAGGAAGCCGGCCATGGAGAACGCCGACTCCCAAGAGCCGGCCATGGAGAGCGCCGACTCCAAGAAGCCGGCCAAGACCGCACCCACCAAAACTACGCCCACATAACGGTGACAAGATGGGGTGTGGCTACAGTGCGGCCCAGTACCCTCGAATCCCGAGGCAGGCATGGCCACAGGACGCCGTACGGGTCAGCCATCTCCCGTCCGGCTCAGCCCTGTAGCCATGCTGGCCTCGACGTCATCCGCGACAGACGCCAGTATGGCCCACGGGCGGCGGGCCCCTTTAGCCAGAGAGAGGCACGAAGGCGGCCCGGCCACCCCAGTCGGCCAGGGGCGTAGTCGGCCCCCAGAAGCCGGCTACCCCCCTCCCTCGAAACATGTGCCACATTAAGGAGACAAGACGAGGGGCGAGGCTACAGTAAACAGCCGCCGACAAGACCCCCAGGCTGTGGGGCCGGCCTGTCGGCCAAGAGGCCGGCAGCCGGCGGAACCCACCAGTCGGCGGGCCCCAATGGCCGGCGGAGAAGCCGGCGAGCACAGACACTGACGGTTGGGACCCGCGCCCAGCCGGATTACAATTGTACCCCTTGGGGTAGGCCTATATAAACCCCCCGGGGCACCCATGCAAAGGGTTGGCTTCTTAGAGTTACACACACACCGTATAGAGATGGAAGCGAGAGCTAGACTTGCTCTTCTTCTCTCTTGAACCCAACAGCTCAAGGAGCACTTGTAGCTACTCTTTCTGATCTAGTGATCATGCGGAGACCCCGCAGAGCAGGACTAGGGGTGTTATCTCCACGGAGAGCCCCGAACCTGGGTAAGATTCGCCGGCGAGCATGTCTTCACCTCATCCCGTTTCCAGGCATCGGTGACGTCTTACTGGATCCCACAATGATAAGCCACCCGTTGGCATATGTCGCACCTACCACCCGACAGCACTGCACCCTCACAAACGACACACGGTACTCGATTGATTCGTTATCCTCTGGATGCTCGACCTTCGACCTGTACGCCTACCACCTCCGCCTGACTTTCGCGTCGGGCGAATCTGTCTGCTCCATCGCCCAGAGGAGATACTCGATGAACTCAAAGGACTGCGGTGTGACTGCCGCCGGGGAGTACATCGCCGTCGTCTCGCCCTTTCGCATACATTGCCACATGGCCCTCACCATCCTCCAAATCTCCCACTCATTGTCAAACCAAGTAAAGATCTCCTTCAACCTGGCTAACTTCGCCTGGTCGCCGTCGGCGATCTGCCCGATTTGCTGCTGCATCCTCTCCATAGATGTCCTTCTGAGAGGTGCGGTGTTAGCTTTGGAAGATGGGAGGAGAGACGGTGGTCTTGCAATGGAGAAGAGGGCCGGAGTGACATGACGGTGGTTTTGCAATAGAGAAGATGGAGAAGACAGGGGGTGGTTTTGCAATGGAGAAGAGGGAGAGGTGAGACGGTGGTTTTGGATAGTAGATTATGGAGAGGAGAGGGGGTGGTTTTGCAATGGAGAAGAGGGAGAGGAGCGTGCGACATCGATTTAGGATTGGACGAGAGGGCCGGCGTGCTGTGACTGGATCAAAATCAAAATCAATTTACCCTTCAATTAAGAAAGCAACCCCACATTAACTAGTCTCCCTTGTATTCTGGGTCATATTTGACCATGATTTTCACAAATAAAATATATGTTATATGTTGCAAAAGTAATATAATTTGAAAGTACATTCAGATATGAACCAAACGATACAATTTTTTATGACATGCATTCACATTTTGCTTGTCAAATGCAGTACGTGGTCAAACTTGGACCCAAAATACGCAAAACAAAAAAATACTTCCAAGACCAGCGCCGATCATCTCCTCTTAAACCACCGCCGCTCCTCTCTTGTTCCAATCCAAATCTAGCACCCCTCCTCTCCTCTTCCATTTCAAAACCACCGCCACTCCTCTCCTGTTCCAATCCAAAACCAGTGCCGCTCCTCTCCTCTTCCATTTCAAAACCACCACCGCTCCTCTTCCATTCAAAAACCACCGCCGGTGAGTGAAGGTGCTGCGGAGAAGTATATCGATGGAGGAGTACAACCGATATGTGTGGCTCGCATGCGGCAACCTTGTGAAGCTAGCTAGGATGTTGGAGATACAATCTTGGTTTGACAACCCGGACCAATTAGCGGTGATGGCAAAAGCGATGGCCAAATATCTAGAAAAGAGCGAAAAGGAGGCGATACACCGGGAGGGAGTCGTGCGGGAGTACGTAGAGCTGCTCCTCTGGGCCATAGAGCAAACAGATTCACCGGATCCGATCGTGAGGCTGTGGTGGTGGGAGTATCGACCCAAGATGGAGCATCCACCCGAGATTGAAGGATCGAGCATCTACACAGTGTCGTTTGTGAGGGTGCCATGGCAGAGTGAGCCGGTGGAGTCTTCATCAACCGAACCCAACTGCAAGAGGAGAAAAACTGTTGGCGCGACGACGCTTCCCCGCCATCCTCTCCCTCGCCGTTCACCTCGTCCCACGGGGCGGCTGTTTGCCGCCGAGGAATAGGAGGGGACTCCCCCTGCCAATTCTGAGGAGGAGCTTAGGGTTGTCAGTATTTGCAGGGTGTGTTTCATGTTTCATATTTGAGAGTACTTTCAGATATGAATGTCTTTTGAATTTCAGATTTGCAGTATTGAGCATATGAAGTATTTATGAATTCTAGAGATCTATTTTTAGCACCTTAAAAAATGTAGTTTCATATAAACGTGTAGACAATGTGATTCTCAGAGAAGAAACTGCAAGTTTTTGTTTCAGATAAGAAATTGCAAGTTTCCGAGGCAGAGCATTTATATTAACACACCCTTTTCAAACAGGGATAACATCATGTTGGAAGTTTTATTAATGGTCGAAAATGGAACTACAAACCAGTTAACATCATGCTGATCAACATTCATGCATAGCACATCTTCATATGATGCAGAGTCAAAAAGATATGCTTTATTCAAAATTCCCACACAATGTTAAGTGTGTTGGAGGTGGTGTGCGTAGATGACAATGGGCACCCACATGTCAGATGCAGAGGCAAAAATTAGTGGATATTTTCACTACATCAGGTGGAATCGAACACGGGCGGAGCAACAGTTGGGGAGTGGAACTTGGCCACTGGGATACTCCAGTACTTTCGCTAGAAATTAGGCACAACATCTACCACTACTATAGCACGTCTATGGCCCTACCAAGTCCATGGTCGTACGCAAGCAAGTGCCTCGTTGAAAAAATACTTCCTCCTAATGATATACTGACGTTGGGGGCTATGGATTTGTCAACGTAGTTACTAAAGGAGATAAATTTACAACGAAGCTAGTCATGGGGGAGCTGGCATGTGTCATTTATTATCAGTGGGCCAACAAGTATCAGCTGGGTTGTGGGCGGCCCAGGCTAGGCTTTCTTTTTTAACATGTGTAGCCCACGACATGTCGGTTTGTATTTATTTGAGGGCCGTCATGTATCGACCGGCCTATGGCCCTCCCATCCTAGGTTTTATTTGTTCTTAAACATCCGCAGCCCAACTTATTTTTTGTGAAGAAAACGCAGAGGTCTGTTCTATTTTTCTATATAAGAATAGGAACCCCGGGTCCAACTTATGTTTCCCTTCTAACTATATTATATATATATTTATATTATTTTATATATTATCATATATTATTGTTATTATCATCATATATTACTTACATATATAAGATAAAATATCCCATGTATTATGAACTTATAAAAATAAATGTTTAACAATAAAATCGTGGTTTTTTATCTTAAGGTCAACAAAAATACAGGTGATTGTGTACAAAAGCTTGGTAAGATTTAAGGACCAATGTAAATAAAGCACTTATTATTTAAATATATTTATAACATAATGCTGAGTCCCTATTTATTTTTTGATCACATTGTTGCGCCCAACCCAACATTATAATTAGAACCAGCCCAGCAAAATCGTGTATTTCGAGAAAGTGCAAATGAGCTGTAATTTTTTAGGAAAAAATAAATGGGCTGCATGGATGCTACATTATTTGTTCACCCAGGCTATCAAATTCGTGTATTTCTAGAAAGTGCAAATGGGCTATAGTTTTTTTTAAAAAAAATGGGCAGCATGGACGCTATATTATTTGTTCACCCAGCGCAGCAAATGGACTGTAAATTCTAAAAAAATGGGTTGAATATGTATGACATTTTTGGAGGCTGAAATATGAGCCAATAGGTCAAAGCCAACGCAAGGCATTGTCAACTTAGTCAACAAATGATTCTGACATTGATAGCCGTTGGATTTACATCCAACGGTCAGCATTCATCTTCAATCTCTCGTCCTCTTCCTCCAGCGCCGCCGGGACCACCTGCTCTCTCCTCCGGCTGCTAGCATCTCTACTTAGCATGCTTCGCTGTAAAGCGCTACCCCACCGCTGGCCAAGCCATCCCTCCACCCTTCCACACCTCCTGTTATTCTTCGCCGACTGCAGAACCGCGCCGCACCAAAACTAGTTAACCCTCGTACACCTCTCCGTCTATGATTCCACTACCATGTCTTCCCATCACCGGCTCCTTGCCGTCCGGGGCCTTGCCATTGTCCACCGCCTTGGTGCGCTCGTCGCGGCGTGGTCAATGTGGTCAACAAACGAGAGTCATCGGAAGAGGACTGTACGTGGAGAGGCTGACAGTGGGAATGCAACAGGTCCATGGACAGACGCATGCAACCGCCTCCTTATTACGCGAAAACAAAATTATTCCTCCCCCTGAAAGCTAGACCCACCACATATATCTTCGCAAGGAAGGAAGTGCCTCCTTATGCCTGCCCCTGATAGCTGGGACCCACCAAGAACATCTTTCCATGCAAGGAAGTGCCTCCTTATTACAGGCAAAAAATATATGATTCCGCCCCTGACTGCTGGGATCCGCCAGCTATATATTCGCACGCAAGGAAGTGCCTCCTTGCCCTCCCTGACAGCTGGGACCCACCCGGTCGAAGTGTACGTAGCGTTGTCTGTGTACATACCGGTCGATCAGTCTATCTGCCACAATGAACCGTGGCCGAGTAAGGAGCGGGAGCAGTTCAGGCAGTTCAGTCAATACCATGTACACGTACGAACAGCCAGATGCCCAAAAATACGGCCACGTACGTACATACGGGTGTGGTCTCAAACGCGTACTCACGCATATGTACGGCCAGGGATCGTGTACATGGAGAGGCAACAGACGGCAACCTGTTCATCTAAAGCCAACCGGCTCGGTCAGAACGGAGAAACTGCGTTGTGTTCATCGGGAGGCAACGGAATGCGTCATGTTCCTCGGGAGGCAGCGGAATACGTCGTGTTCATCAGGAGCCAAACGGCTTGGATGGAACAGCCAAAACAAGGTCTGGCGTACCGCAGAATGGAGGAAATGGGCCTTCTGTTCGACCGCGTACGGTCGAAACGGGGCCCTGTTCATCGAGAAGGGTCTAGCGTACCACAAAACGAAGGAAACAGACTTGTGTTCGAGTGCCTACGGTCGAAACGGGGTCCTGTTGATCGGGAGGGGTGTGGCGTACCGCAAAAAAGAGGAAACGGACTTGTGTTGGAGTGCCTACGGTCGAAACGGGGTCATGTTCATCCACCGTCTACTTCCTCGCTCCAGCCTCCACGGGCTACTGTTCATCCACCGTCGACCTCCTCCAGCCTCCACGGGCTACTGTTCATCCAGCCTCCACCGGCTACTATTCACAGAGCCTCCATGGGGTCCTGTTCATCCACCCCCAACCGGCTGGGGTGCGGTGGCCTCCTTGGGGTCCTGTTTATCCAGCGGCAATGGCCTACTACCACGGGGTCCTGTTCCTCCAACCCCCACCGGGAACTCTTCATCCATAGCCAACCAACCGGCTCAACTCACCACGTCTCGACTCATTCTATGTACCGCGCGCATGGTAGCAACGGTCACTGTTCATTGGGAGGAAACCCAACACCGACTGGCTACGTCTCACACGGGGGCTCGCTTGGCTTCAGTAAGCAACAGCAGTGATCGATCGCTCCGGTTCAACTAGCAGCAACAGCGAAGGAATCTCTCGGGTTCAGTCAGTAGCCAAGTGATCGATCGCACGGGTTCAGTAACGTAGCTAGTAGTGCGATTACTCGGGTTCAGTTAGATCCCAAGGCCTCGCACACACGCGCGTACATGAGAGAAACACGCAAACCACAGTGCATCGCTCGGCCCCGACCACCCACCGTAACCGGGAACTCCCCGAAATTTTCCTCGCCCTCTCTTCTACCATGATTTTTTCCGTCATGGACAGCCCAAAGAATGTCATGGAGATGCGTCCCCGGCCCGCCCAGGACAAAAAGCCCATTTTCTGTCATGATTTTTGTCATAGAAGTTGGAGCCCACCACATCTATGATGATACGTGCTTTTGTCACAATTATCGCCAAAAAATTCGTTCGGCCCAAAATGTCACGGATGTGTCTTTTTGTAGTGGAAGGAAAGGAGGGATTTCCTTCGCCCCTTTGGCCAACGATCCTTGGACCTTGGAGGGCAAGCCACCAGCCCCCTCCACGCCTATATAAATGTGGGAAGGCATTGGGGACGGCTACCCCTTGGACCCTTGCCTGTTACCTCTCCCAACTTTTCCCACGTTTCACTGGTACGCGCTTGGCAAAGCCTTGCCGGAATTCTGCTGCCACCACCTCACCATATTGTCGTGTTGGTCCCAATCTCATCTACCCCCTCTCTCTCGCTTGCTGGATCAAGAAGGAGAGGACGCCGCCGAGCCGCATGTGTGCTATACTCGGAGGTGTCGTCCGTTCGGCACTTGATCGGGAGTTTGTGGACGGATCGTGATTGGATCGCGAAGATGTTCGACTACATCAACCGCGTTTCTTAACACTTTCGCTTAGCAATCTACAAGGCTATGTAGATCCAATCTCTCCTCTCGTATATGTGCATCTCCTAGATTGATCTTGGTGAGCGTAGGAAAAATTTAGTTTCCCATGCAACATTCCCCAACATGGGTAGCTCCCAAGTCAGGCCTCGAGGAGGGCACCCCCTCCGGCTCTTCCAAGGGGACAGAATCCATCTACGACATCTGGGAGGGCACCCTACAGCCATGCTCTTCCAAGAAGAATGAGCCCATCTGTGACAACATGGAGCGCACCCAGAGTCCATGCTCTTCCCAACATGGAACAACAACAACAACAACAACAACACAACAATAGTTAACTGCAGTTAATCAGCCGATATTTATAACAATGTAATAAACTCCCTCCGTTGCATAATATAACATGTTAATTAATCTATTATGTGAGTATATTGGATGTAATAAGATCTTATATAATGGGATGGAGGGAGTGTTGTACTACATCATTGTGCAACTTTTGTTTAGCTTCTAATATTAACTTGGTGCTTTTAGGTACATATGTCATTGGTAAAGATCCGTGCTTCGAACCTTTTTACGTATGGGGAAATGAGATATTCATGAACCAGCACCAAGTGAGGAAAGTGATAAAGATTTTTAGTAAAATGGGTCAAAAGATGGCAATTAAACTATTTATTTAGACTTTATCTAAGACAACAGTGAAATGCATGATGGTAAGTAAGAACTCTGCAGCCTTCTTTCTATTGCCATAATGAGTTGTATTAGATTTTCCTTGGCAGTGGTTCCCAATGCAGTTTACTCAAGATTATCTCTCAAACTACATGATTGGTGGGCATGCAAAGGTTAAAGTATTTCTACAAGAACACGATGACTATCTAGATGTCCTCATGAAGACAGTGAAGGATGGGCGGTCGGCCATCACAAGGGGCTGGACTAGATTCATGTGTGCCTTCTACATGGAGGAGGGCACAATATGGGCATTCCGCTTCACCTTGTTCAGCAACCGGAATGTCTTTTGCCTCTTTCTTTACCGTCTTTAATAGTACAATTATACAACCATGGTTCATCATTCCTTTTTTGGTGCTTATATAACATATGTTCCTGGGAATTGAATCATGCATTGGTTGTTGAACCTGATGAATATGAATAAAGTCATAGCCTACTTTCCAATTCAAATTTGGTATAATTTTAAATAGTAGCAATTAAATTAGGGTGAAAATATGCTCTACAGGTCATTATGGCGCATACGGTTTGTAAAGCACAACGTGTGTGATAGACATCATAATCCGACACGGTTCGCAGAGAGGAAACGTGTGTGACTATGCACACATTTGTGTTGGAAATATGCCCTAGAGGCAATAATAAAATGGTTATTATTATATTTCCTTGTTCATGATAATTGTCTATTGTTCATGCTATAATTGTATTAACCGGAAACCGTAATACATGTGTGAATACATAGACCAGAACATGTCCCTAGTGAACCTCTAGTTGACTAGCTCGTTGATCAATAGATGGTTATGGTTTCCTGACCATGGACATTGGATGTCGTTGATAACGGGATCACATCATTAGGAGAATGATGTGATGGACAAGACCCAATCCTAAGCATAGCACAAGATCGTGTAGTTCGTTTGCTAAGAGCTTTTCTAATGTCAAGTATCATTTCCTTAGACCATGAGATTGTGCAACTCCGGGACACCGTAGGAATGCTTTGGGTGTACCAAACGTTACAACATAACTGGGGGCTATAAAGGTGCAATACAGGTATCTTCGAAAGTGTCTGTTGGGTTGGCACGAATCGAGACTGGGATTTGTCACTCCGTATGAAGGAGAGGTATCTCTGGGCCCACTCGGTAATGCATCATCATAATGAGCTCAATGTGACTATGGAGTTAGTCACGGCACCATGCATTACAGAATGAATAAAGAGACTTGCCAGTAACGAGATTGAACGAGGTATTGGGATACTGATGATCGAATCTCGTGCAAGTAACATACCGGCGGACAAAGGGAATTGTATACGGGATTGATTGAATCCCTGACATCGTGGTTCATCCGATGAGATCATTATGGAACATGTGGGAGCCAACCTGGGTATCCAGATCCCGCTGTTGGTTATTGGTCGGAGAGATGTCTCGGTCATGTCTGCATGATTCCCGAACAGGTAGGGTCTACACACTTAAGGTTCGGTGATGCTAGAGTTGTTATGGGAAATAGTATGTCGTTACCGAATGTTGTTCGGAGTCCCGGATGAGATCCCGGACGTCACGAGGAATTCCAGAATGGTCCGGAGATGAATATTTATATATGGGAAGTCCTTATTCGGTTGCCGGAAGTGTTCAGTGGTTTACCGGTATTGTACCGGGACCACCGAAGGGGTTCCGGGGGTCCACCAGGAGGGTCCACCTGCCCCGTAGGGCCCTATGGGCTGAATATGGAGGGGGGCCAGCCCCTAGGTGGGCTGGGTGCCAACTCCCCCCTAGGGCCCATGCGCCTAGGGTTGGGGGAAACCCTAAAGGGGGCGCCCCCACCTAGCTTGGGGGGCAAGCCTCCCCCTTGGCCGCCCCCCCCCTCTAGATGCATCTAGAGGGGGTCGGCCCCCTCTCCCTTGCCCCTATAAATAGTGGGGGGTGGGAGGGCTGCCGGTCCCCTTCCTCTGGAGTAGCCCTCCCCCTCTCCAACACATCCTCCTCCTCCGTAGTGCTTCGCGTAGCCCTGCCGGATAACTGCAAGCTCCACCACCACGTCGTCGTGCTGCCGGAGCTATCCCTCAACTTCTCCTCTCCCCTTGCTGGATCAAGAAGGAGGAGACGTCCCCGGGTTGTACGTGTGTTGAACGCGGAGGCGCCGTCCGTTCGGCGCTAGATCGGATCTTCCACGATTTGAATCACCGCGAGTACGACTCCATCATCCGCGTTCTTGTGACGCTTCCGTTTTGCGATCTTCAAGAGGTATGAAGATGCACTCCCTCTCTCTCGTTTCTAGTATCTACTAGATTGATCTTGGTGAAGCGTAGGAAATATTTTGAATTCTTGCTACGTTCCCCAACAGTGGCATCATGAGCTAGGTCTATGCGTAGATTCTATGCACGAGTAGAACACAAGTAGTTGTGGGCGTTGGTTTGTTCAATTTGCTTACTGTTACTAGTCTTATCTTGGTTCGGCGGCATTGTGGGATGAAGCGGCCCGGACCAACCTTACAGGTACGCTTATGTGAGACAGGTTCCACCGACTAACATGCACTTGTTGCATAAGGTGGCTAGCGGGTGTCTGTCTCTCCCACTTTAGTCAGATCGGATTCGATGAAAAGGGTCCTTATGAAGGGTAAATGGCAATTGGCATATCACCGTTGTGGCTTTTGCGTAGGTAAGAAACGTTCTTGCTAGAAACCCATAGCAGCCACGTAAAAACATGCAACAACAATTAGAGGACGTCTAACTTGTTTTTTGCAGGGTATGCTATGTGATGTGATATGGCCAAAAGGATGTGATGAATGATATATGTGATGTATGAGATTGATCATGTTCTTGTAATAGGAATCACGACTTGCATGTCGATGAGTATGACAACCGGCAGGAGCCATAAGAGTTGTCTTAATTTATTTATGACCTGCGTGTCAATGAAAACGCCATGTAATTACTTTACTTTATTGCTAACCGTTAGCTGTAGTAGTAGAAGTAATAGTTGGTGAGACAACTTCATGAAGACACGATGATGGAGATCATGGTGTCATGTCAGTGATGAAGGTGATCATGCCACGCCTCAAAGATGGAGATCAAAGGTGCAAGATGATATTGGCCGTATCATGTCACTTTATGATTTGCATGTGTTGTTTATCATGTTTACATCTTATTTGCATAGAACGACGGTAGCATTAATAAGGTGATCCCTCACTAAAAAAAATTCAAGAAAGTGTTTCCCCTAACTGTGCATTGTTGCGAAAGTTCATTGTTTCGAAGCACCATGTGATGATCGGGTGTGATAGATTCTAACGTTCGCATACAACGGGTGTAAACCAGATTTACACATGCAAAACACTTAGGTTGACTTGACAAGCCTAGCATGTATAGACATGGCCTCGGAACACAAGAGACCGAAAGGTCGAACATGAGTCGTATAGTAGATACGATCAACATGAAGATGTTCACCGATGATGACTAGTCCGTCTTACGTGATGATCAGACACGACCTAGTTGACTCGGATCATGTATCACTTAGATGACTAGGTTGATGTCTATCTGAGTGGGAGTTCATTAAAAAATTTGATTAGATGAACTTAATTATCATGAACATAGTCTAAAATATCTTTACAATATGTCTTGTAGATCAAATGGCCCACGCTAGTGTTGCCCTACTCTTCAACGCGTTCCTAGAGAAAACCAAGCTGAAAGACGATGGTAGCAACTATACGGACTGGGTCCGAAACTTGAGGATCATCCTCATAGCTGCCAAGAAAGCATATGTTCTTGAAGCACCGCTAGGTGACGCACCCATTTTCCCAGCAACTCAAGACGTTATGAACGCCTGGCAGTCGCGTAGTGATGATTACTCCCTGGTTCAGTGCGGCATGCTTTACAGCTTAGAATCGGGGCTCCAAAAGCATTTTGAGCAGCACGGAGCATATGAGATGTTCCAAGAGCTGAAAATGGTTTTCCAACCTCATGCCCGGGTCAAGAGATATGAAGTCTCCGACAAGTTCTATAGTTGTAAGATGGAGGAACACAGTTCTATCAGTGAGCACAACCGTTTGTCTCAGCTGGGAGTTAATCTTCCAGATGACTCGGTCATTGACAGGATCCTCCAGTCGCTCCCACCTAGCTGCAAGAGCTTTGTGATGAACTACAATATGCAGGGGATGGAGAAGTCCATTCCTGAGTTATATTCAATGCTGAAATCAGTGGAGGTGGAAATCAAAAAGGAACATCAAGTGTTGATGGTGAATAAGACCACTAGTTTCAAGAAAGGCAAGGGTAAAAAGAACTTCAAGAAGGACGGCAAGGGAGTTGTCGCGCCTGTTAAATCAGTTGCCGGGAAGAAGCCAAACAATGGACCCAATCCCAAGACTCAGTGCTTTTATTGCAAGGGAAATGGTCACTGGAAGCGGAACTGCCCCAAGTACTTAGCGGATAAGAAGGCTGGCAACACCAAAGGTATATGTGATATACATGTTATTGATGTGTACCTTACCAGCACTCGTAGTAGCTCCTGGGTATTTGATACCGGAGCGGTTGCTCATATTTGTAACTCAAAACAAAAGCTACGGAATAAGCGGAGACTGGCGAAGGACGAGGTGACGATGCGCGTTGGGAATGGTTCCAAGGTCGATGTGATCGCCGTCGGCACGCTACCTCTACATTTACCTACGGGATTAGTTTTAAACCTCAATAATTGTTAAGTGCCAGCTTTCAGCATGAACATTGTATCTCGATCTCGTTTAATGCGAGATGGCTACTCATTTAAATCCGAGAATAATGGTTGTTCTATTTATTTGAGAGACATGTTTTATGGTCATGCCCCGCTGGTCAATGGTTTATTTTTACTGAATCTCGAACATGATGTTACACATATTCATAGTGTGAATACCAACAGATGTAAGGTTAATAATGATAGTCCCACATACTTGTGGCACTGCCGCCTTGGTCACATTGGTGTCAAACGCATGAAGAAACTCCATGCTGATGGACTTTCGGAGTCTCTTGATTATGAATCATTTGACACGTGCGAACCATCCCTCATGGGCAAAACGACCAAGACTCCGTTCTCCGGAACAATGGAGCGAGCAACCAACTTGTTGGAAATAATACATACTGATGTGTGCGGTCCAATGAGCGTTGAGGCTCGCGGTGGCTATCGTTATGTTCTCACCCTCATTGATGACTTAAGTAGATATGGGTATGTCTACTTAATGAAACACAAGTCTGAGACCTTTGAAAAGTTCAAGGAATTTCAGAGTGAGGTAGAGAATCAACGTGACAGGAAAATAAAGTTCTTACGATCAGATCATGGAGGAGAATATTTGAGTCACGAGTTTGGTACGCACTTAAGGAAATGTGGAATGGTTTCACAACTCACGCCGCCTGGAACACCTCAGCGTAATGGTGTGTCCGAACGTCGTAATCGCACTCTATTGGATATGGTGCGATCTATGATGTCTCTTACCGATTTACCGCTATCATTTTGGGGTTATGCTTTAGAGACAGTCGCATTCACTTTAAATAGGGCACCGTCTAAATCCGTTGAGACGACACCGTATGAATTATGGTTTGGGAAGAAACCTAAGCTGTCATTTCTAAAAGTTTGGGGATGCGATGCTTATGTCAAGAAACTTCAACCTGAAAAGCTCGAACCCAAGTCGGAAAAATGCATCTTCATAGGATACCCTTAGGAAACCATTGGGTATACCTTCTACCTCAGATCCGAAGGCAAGATCTTTGTTGCCAAGAACGGATCCTTTCTGGAGAAAGAGTTTCTCTCGAAATAAGTAAGTGGGAGTGTCGGTGAGAACGACACCTATGGGATCACTGGAATCCCTACTACGGTCGGCGGGCGTGGGGTTGTGGAAAGAGCGGGTCTAAGAGCCACCACACAGATCGTTTACCCAGGTTCGGGCCGCGAGGATGCGTAATACCCTAGTCCTGCTTTGGTGTATATTTGAGTGTTCTTGAACTAGCTACGGTGTGTGATTTGCTCAAAAGAGCCGAATCCCCCTCCAGTACACCTCGGGCCTCCTTTTATAGGAAAAAGGGGATGCCACAGTGGCACACAGGAGGTGGAAAGTGTACAGTAGCTGAGCTTATCACATGTCATTACGGGACAAAACGCATTAAATGCGCCCCTTAGGTGTCCCCTTGCTTTATTGGGGACGGGAGCGAGGCCCGTCCCGTCTGTCGCCGCCTCGCCTTGCTTCGACACGCGCCCTGGCCAACGAGGCATGTTTCGCCATGTAGGCTAGCAGGCTGCTGAGCTAGTGCGGTGGCAGGGTCTTCACGAAGATTTGCATGCCACCACGCAGGTGCTTGCTGAGTCGGCCTAGAGGCTGCACGTCGCCACGGAGGTGCTCGGCTGGCTGACTGCGCTGGCAGCTGCATGGGAACGGCGGTGGAGTCTTGACAGGTGCGGGCCCGGCCGTGGCCCCGCTGATGTCCTCGGCAAGGGTCTTGCCGGGGCCCCGGCAAGGGGCATCGCGATCATCCCCGGCAAGGATCTTGCCGGAGGCCTCATGGATTTCCTCAGTGAGGATCTTGCCGAGGGTCGTCGTCTTCTAGTCCTCATCTGATCCTGCATGCTTATGATCTTCACGAAGATCTGTGTGCCACCATGGAGGTGCCTCCCGAGCCTTGCTTCCAATGTGGTTGATGGCGTTGGAAACCTCGAGCTCAAGGGTGGCGCGCTTCGCTGGCGTCGGGCAAGTTGCCCCGGCAAGGCTCTTGCCGGGGCTGCGGAGGCTGCCCCAGCAAGGCTCTTGCTGGAGCTGCGGAGGCTGCCCTGGCAAGGGTCTTGCCGGGGGAGTCTGCCTCGCCCTCTTGCTCTTGTGTCTCTGTCTTGGCGTTGCCTTGACTGTCCTGTGGCTTTGGCTCCCTCCTCTGCCCTGCTTAGTGCATTCGTGGGCGCGGCTCTGACTGCCCGTGCACAAGTAAAGGGATACAAAAGAGAGCCCCTATTTTTGTACACCGACAGGAGCCCCCGGGCCTGGGCCACACATAAGCGAGACGCGTTGTTGGGCTAGGCCCAGAACGGTGCACGGGCAGGCGGGGCGGATTTCTATTGTGGTAATACCTTCGTCCGATGCGCTTCCCCATGACCCGCGTTGAATGAGTTACATGGGGATCGTGCGTGGGGTGACCGAAGCATGCCTACGTCATCCTGCAGTGAATAGTAAAGAGGCGGCTTGCGTGTCCCATTAAGACTTCAGGGCCGTTGCTCATTTACTTTCTCCGCCTTGGAACCGTCGTTCCACGTTTCCCACTACGCCCGCCCCTTGCGCCACGTACGCCGCATGCTCGGCACGGGGTAGGTGACAGACGCATGGAACATGGGAAGGCATGCGCGGGCCGATACTCACGCGCCTTCGATTGGGCGAGGAGGGCGGTTGATGGCCTCGCCCGCTGCCACTTTAATGAGCCAGATTCGAGCGGGCTCTTTGGGGGCGCAGAGCCAGTCGTTCGGCCTCCCCTTCCCAACTATAAAACGGTGACTCAGGGGCAGGAGGAAAAGCATCTCCCTGCGTCTCCCCCTTGTCTCCATCCTCACCTACGATCATGGCGAGGGGTCGTGGTCGTGGCCGTTCTTCTGTGGAGGCGACCAGGTCCTCCTCCCACCAGAGAGCCGCAGGGGTCCAGGAAGAGCTCGATGCCCAGGGTGAAGGCCACGCTCGAGGCAGGGCTGCGGCCGGCGAGGCGGTCAAGGCAGAGGTGGGCGTGGAAGGGGAGTGCCTGCACCGTCTCCGTCTCCGTCGCCATCTCCTCCTGCTTCGCCGAGCGGTCATGTCGGGGACTCGGCGCTCGAGTTCATCTTGTAGCTGCGTGGGCCGCCGCGCCGCAGCCTTCGTCTTCCCCGGGCATTCATGAGTATGCTGGAGGTCGACCAGCCACCGTGGTTGAGGCTTCACATGAAGGGGTGTTGCCATGGCGACATGTGGGTGAACACAAGGTTCCCCGCCCCTCAAGTGATGCTCCTTCGCCGGGGCTTGAAAACTTTTGCACGCGCCCATCGCTTGATGGATGGGCACGTCCTCTGCTTCAAGCTAGCGGAGAGCGATTTGCTCTCCGTCAAGGTCTCCAGGCGCTCGGGACATAGGCTAGGGTGCTGTGCGGAGAGCTCGACCGATGGCGAAAGCTCCTCTTCGGGCGAGAGTGACGAGGAGGACAGTGACAATGACGATGAGGGTAGCGAGCGGGAGGATGACGGGTCGGACTAGGTGTCGGGCACACCGTTCCTGGGCGACTTCGGCAGCACCATCATCTACATCGCCAGCTCCTTGAACTTCTCGGGGTTGCCTCCTTGGGCGGCTAGCGTGGGAAGGCCGGAGAAGACGAGGAAGGCGGGTGGCGGGGCGTCAAGTTGGAATACAATGGCACCGATGCCTTTGTAGCATATTAGCGGCCCACTGCCTCATCTTCTAGATCTTCTCCCGGCACCATCATCACCAGCCCTCTCCTGGACGGTCGCCGATATGTTCTCTTGGCGCCTTCTGCTGCTCGTACCTCGCCGAGGCACTCCTTTTGCCCTCCTGCTATCTTGGTCATTTCCACACGGGGTGATGAACGCTGTCTTCTCTTCATCTTCTCTCATCATGAAAATCTAGTGATATCCTGAGTAGGCGTCAAAGAATGACAACAGGTCACACCCGGCCGTGGAGTCAACAATCTGATCAATGCGAGGCAATGGGAAAGGGTCTTTTGGACAGGCCTTATTGATATCTGTGTAATCAATACACAGCCTCCACTTCCCGTTTGCTTTGCGCCCCACCACCAGATTGGCCAACCACGTTGGATGGAGTACTCCTCTCACCAAGCCTGCCGCTTCTAGCTTTCTGATCTCTTCTGTGATGAACTCCTGCCTTTCCATAGCTTGCTTCCTGACCTTCTGCTTGACGGGTCGCGCATGAGGAAAGATAGCAAGATGGTGCTCAATCACCTCCCTGGGAATGCTGGGGATGTCGGATGCTTGCCATGCAAACACATCGACATTTGCCTGCAGGAAAGTGACGAGCGCGCCTTCCTATTTGCTATCGAGGGTGGAGCTTATGTTGAAAGCCCCTCCCGTGCCATCCTACTTGACGGACACCTTCTTGGTCTCGGGTGGTGCAGCTCTGGATCTCTTGCTCTTGCCGGTGGAGCTCTCTGGCACGTCCTCGACGGGAGCACAGCACTTCGGAGAGGTGCGCTTGCCGGAGTGGGTGCGAGAGGTCTTGCCGGTCTTATTCCCTCCCGGGGCTTCAGCGGCAGGAGCAAGTGCCTTGGCGGCATTTGCTGCAACTGCTTCCCGGTAGAGTTGGTCAGTGCAGATTAGCGCATCCTTCTTGTCAGAGGGGATGGTGATGATGGTCATCCGCCCAGGCATCTTCAGCGTGTTGTAGGTGTAATGTGACGCCGCCATGAACTTGGCTAGTGTCGGGCGGCCGAGGATCCCGTTGTAGGGCAAGGGGATCTCGGCTACATCGAAGACAATCCTCTCTGTCCTGTAGTTCAACTCGCCTCCAAACGTCACGGGCAGCGTGACCTTACCCTTCGGCTGGCTTCTTCCCGGGTTGACCCCTTGAAACGTGCCCGTCTCTTCGAGGTCTCCATCAGGAATCTGCAGCCTTTTGATCACAACAGGCGAGATCAAGTTCAGGACGGCCCCACCGTCAACTAGCGTCTTCGTCACCTTGAGGTTGCGTATCGTTGGTGAAACCAACAACAGCAAACACCTGACCGCAGTTGTGCGATCAGGGTGGTCCTCGGTGTCAAAGATGATAGGCGTGCTAGACCACTTTAGTGGCCTCTGTGCGTCGAGTGACGGCTCCGCCGCTGTGATCTCATGCGCCCACTGCTTGAGCTGGCGGTGAGAGGTGTGCAGCGAGGCGCCACCGTCGACACACAGGGCCTCCGTAGATTTTTGAAACTCGTGGTCGTCGGACTCGTCGTCCTCGTCGTGATCATCGTCTTCCTGCTTCTTGTCGTGGCCCCGGGCGGGCCTCTCTTGCTGATTATCCTTGCCGCGGCGGCCTCCTTGGCTACCATGCTTCTTGCCGGATCCTTCGGCATCGTCCTAGCCTTTCTCCTTGTCCTGCCTCTCATACTCAGCTTTTTGCTTTTCAGCAAGCAGCTCAACTTGTCGGCAGTTCTGGAGGTTGTGGCCCTTGGTGCGGTGGATCTTGCAATACTGCTTGTCGGAGCTTCCTGGCTTGTCGGTAGCCGCCAAGGCCCGGCAAGCGGCACACCCGGCAACTTCCTTACCGGGGTCGCTTGCCTTGGCCTTCTTGCCAGCGCCGGTGTCGTCGGATCCCTCGACGGCAAGCACAGCTTTGCCCTTGCATTTTCTGTTACGGCGCCGGCCCTTCTTCGTCGGGGCGGCGGTGTCATCGTCTGTGGAGTCGGTTTCCGCACCGGCTTCCTCACCGGGGTACTTCCTCCCCTCTTCAGCTCGAGCACACCCATCGGCCAGAACATAAAGCTTGGCCACATCTTTGACCTTGTTCATCACCAGCTCTTCACACATCTTGCGGTTGCGCACATTCTGATGGAATGCGCTGATCACAGCGGCGGGGTGAACATCTGGGATATTGTACTGCACCCGGCTGAACCTCTGGATGTACTTGCGTAGGTTTTCCCCTTCCTTCTGGGGGATGATATGCAGATCGCTCGCCTGGCCATGAGCTTGATGGCCTCCAGTGAAGGCGCCAACAAACTCATGACACAGATCCGACCAAGAAGAAATGGAATCCACCGGCAAGTGCATCAACCATGACATGACATTGGGCTTAAGTGCCAACGGGAAGTAATTGGCAAAAACCTTGTCGTCGCGGGCTCCAGCAGCTTGCATCGCAATGGTGTAGATGCTGAGAAACTCTGACGGGTGAGTCTTGCCGTTGTACTTCTCGCCAACGTCGGGCTTGACCGTGCGGTGGGAGGGCCACTGGAACTGCCGTAGCTCACGGGTAAAGGCTGGGCAACCCACCTCGTAGGGTAGGCCACCGTAGCCTCCCGGTGCCGGGTGGTCCATAGTGGGCCATGCCCACCTATCTGACTGGTGACGCGCATCACACCGGCGTTCGATGGTTGTTCGAGCGTCTTCAAGGGCTCGCTCCCGAAGAATTTGACGCTGGTCGCGGTGGGTCCGTGGATCGGACGATGCTATGGAAATGTTGTCACAAGCGTCATCACGATGGATCGACACCCGCAGTAACTGGTGTGGGGGAGGAGAGTGCACCGTGGCTGCATCACCTCCGGCCCTTCCTCCACAGGCATGCGGTGGCTCAACGGAGCGCCGGCCTACGGGCCCCACTGGCCGCGGCTCATCTTTGTTGGCGATGCCGATGAGGGTCCGGACGGTGGCTCTCCACTCGTCAAGCTTCTCCGCAGCAGGAGGAAGGTCGAGGAGCAGCTGCGCGCGCGCCAAAGCTTCTGCTGGCGTGGGCGGCGGCGAAAGCTGCATGGACCGTGATGCGCTCCGACTCCTAACCACGTTAGAAGGAGCTCTATCATGGCCTTGCGGCCGTACGCCATTTTCGCCAGCACTTCGGCGTGCATGCGGGCCTTCTTCGTCCCGCGCAAGGTGCGCGGGACTCTTCCCACGGCGGCGCCCGGGGTCACCAATGTGGTGACGCTGCTCGTCGCGCACAACTTGAGAAGAGCGCGTCGTGGGCACCGGTGTAGGTGTCTTGGAGGTCGCCTTGCTGCCGGTAGGCGGCACGGCGCTGCCCCTGGAGGGCCCCACGCCGTCTGCGGGAGGCCCGACTCCGTCTTTCGATTTGGTGGCGTGCGGCTCATCGTCTTGCGCACGAACGACGTCGCTCGCCAGGCTTCGACTGCCAGAGCGATGCGGGTATTCGCGGGGCGCGCCACGGGTTTTGTCCACGACCGCCCTGCTACTCGCCTGCACTGGGACGGGCCGTCAGGCTCCGGATGAGCCGATCGCCGTCGTCGTCTTCCTCTTGGGAGCCATGGCGACGAAGAACTGCTAGACTAGCTGCTAGACCAGATTTTCACAACTGCGCCGCCTGCCTGGCGCGCCAAAGATGTCGGTGAGAACGACACCTATGGGATCACTGGAATCCCTACTACGGTCGGCGGGCGTGGGGTTGTGGAAAGAGCGGGTCTAAGAGCCAGCACACAGATCGTTTACCCAGGTCCGGGCCGCGAGGATGCGTAATACCCTAGTCCTGCTTTGGTGTATATTTGAGTGTTCTTGAACTAGCTACGGTGTGTGATTTGCTCAAAAGAGCCGAATCCCCCTCCAGTACGCCTCGGGCCTCCTTTTATAGGAAAAAGGGGATGCCACAGTGGCACACAGGAGGTGGAAAGTGTACAGTAGCTGAGCTTATCACATGTCATTACGGGACAAAACGCATTAAGTGCGCCCCTTAGGTGTCCCCTTGCTTTATTGGGGATGGGAGCGAGGCCCGTCCCATCCGTCGCCGCCTCGCCTTGCTTCGACACACGCCCTAGCCAACGAGGCGTGCAGCGCCATGTAGGCTGGCAGGCTGCTGAGCTAGTGCGGTGACAGGGTCTTCACGAAGATTTGCATGCCACCACGCAGGTGCTTGCTGAGTTGGCCTAGAGGCCGCACGTCGCCACACAGGTGCTTGCCTGGCTGACTAGGCTGGCAGCTGCATGGGAACGGCGGTGGAGTCTTGACAGGTGCGGGCCCGGCCATGGCCCCGCTGATGTCCTCGGCAAGGGTCTTGCCGTGGCATCGTGATCGTCCCCGGCAAGGATCTTGCTGGAGGCCTCGTGGATTTCCTCGGTGAGGATCTTGCCGAGGGTCGTCGTCTTCTAGTCCTCATCTGATCCTGCATGCTTATGATCTTCACGAAGATCTGCATGCCACCATGGAGGTGCCTCCTGAGCCATGGTTCCAATGTGATTGATGGCGTTGGAAACCTCGGGCTCAAGGGTGGCGCGCTTCGCTGGCGTCGGGCAAGTTTCCCCGGCAAGGCTCTTGCGGGGGCTGCGGAGTCTGCCCCGGCAAGGGTCTTGCCGGGGGTGTTGGGGAACGTAGAAATAATTCAAACTTTTCCTACGTGTCACCAAGATCAATCTAGGAGATGCTAGCAACAAGAGAGAGGGAGTGCATCTTCATACCCTTGAAGATCGCTAAGCGGAAGCGTTACAAGAACGCGGTTGATGGAGTCGTACTCGCAGCGATTCAAATCGCGGAAGATCCGATCTAGCGCCGAACGGACGGCACCTCCGCGTTCAACACACGTACAGCCCGGGGACGTCTCCTCCTTCTTGATCCATCAAGGGAAGAGGAGAAGTTGAGGGAGAAATCCAGCAGCACGACGGTGTGGTGGCAATGGAGCTCGTGGTTCTCCGGCAGAGCTTCGCTAAGCACTACAGAGGAGGAGGAGGAGTTGGAGGAGGAGAGGGCTGTGCCAGGCCAGGGGTGCGGCTGCCCTCCCACCCCTCCACTATATATAGGGGCAAGGGAGAGGGTAGGCCAGCCCCTTAGATCCCATCTGGTGGGAGGGACGGCGGCCAGGGAGGGTGGCTTGCCCCCCAAGTCAAGGGGGGCGCCCCCCTCCAGGGTTTCCCCCAACCCTAGGCGCATGGGCCCTAGGGGGAGGTTGGTGCCCAGACCACTTAGGGGCTGGTTCCCTTCCACCTACAGCCCATAAGGCCCTCCGGGGCAGGTGGACCCTCCCGGTGGACCCCCGGAACCCCTTCGGTGGCCCCGGTACAATACCGGCATACCCCCGAATACTTCCGGTGACCGTATGATGACTTCCCATATATAAATCTTTACCTCCGGACCATTCCGGAAGTCCTCGTGACGTCCGGGATCCTATCCGGGACTCCGAATAACCTTCGGTAACCACATACTATTTCCCATAACAACTCTAGCGTCACCGAACCTTAAGTGTGTAGACCCTACAGGTTCGGGAACCATGCAGACATGACCGAGACACCTCTCCGGCAATAACCAATAGAGGGATCTGGATAACCATATTGGCTCCCACATGTTCCACGATGATCTCATCGGATGAACCACGATGTCGGGGATTCAATGAATCCCGTATACAATTCCCTTTGTCAATCGGTATGTTACTTGCCCGAGATTCGATCGTCGGTATCCAAATACCTCGTTCAATCTCGTTACCGGCAAGTCACTTTACTCGTTCCGTAATGCATGATCCCATGAATAACTACTTAGTCACATTGAGCTCATTATGATGATGCATTACCGAGTGGGCCCAGAGATACCTCTCCGTCATACGGAGTGACAAATCCCAGTCTCGATTCGTGCCAACCCAACAGTCACTTTCGGAGATACCTGTAATGCACCTTTATAGCCACCCAGTTACGTTGTGACGTTTGGTACACCCAAAGCATTCCTACGGTATCCGGGAGTTGCACAATCTCATGGTGTAAGGAAATGATACTTGATATTAGAAAAGCTCTAGCAAACGAACTACACGATCTTGTGCTATGCTTAGGATTGGGTCTTGTCCATCACATCATTCTCCTAATGATGTGATCCCGTTATCAACGACATCCAATGTCCATGGTCAGGAAACCATAACCATCTATTGATCAACGAGCTAGTCAACAAGAGGCTTACTAGGGACATGTTGTGGTCTATGTATTCACACATGTATTACGGTTTCAAGTTAATACAATTATAGCATGAACAATAGACAATTATCATGAACAAGGAAATACAATAATAACCATTTTATTATTGCCTCTAGGGCATATTTCTTGAAATTTTAGTGAGGGTCATCTTATTTATGCTACCTTCGTTCTAAGAAAATAAGATGTAAACATGACAAACATCACATGCAAATCATAAAGTGACATGATATGGCCAATATCATCTTGCGCCTTTTGATCTCCATCTTCGAGGCGCGGCATGATCACCTACGTCACCGGCATGACACCATGATCTCCATCAACATGATCTCCATCATCGTGTCTTCATGAAGTTGTCTCGCCAACTATTACTTCTACTACTATGGCTAACGGTTAGCAATAAAGTAAAGTAATTACATGGCGTTTTTCATTGACACGCAGGTCATACAATAAATTAAGACAACTCCTATGGCTCCTGCCGGTTGTCATACTCATCGACATGCAAGTCGTGATTCCTATTACAAGAACATGATCAATCTCATACATCACATATATATAATTCATCACATCCTTTTGGCCATATCACATCACATAGCAAACCCTGCAAAAACAAGTTAGACGTCCTCTAATTGTTGTTGCATGTTTTACGTGGCTGCTATGGGTTTCTAGCAAGAACGTTTCTTACCTACGCAAAAGCCACAACGGTGATATGTCAATTGCTATTTACCCTTCATAAGGACCCTCTTCATCGAATCTGATCCGACTAAAGTGGGAGAGACAGACACCCGCTAGCCACCTTATGCATCAAGTGCATGTCAGTCGGTGGAACCTGTCTCACGTAAGTGTACGTGTAAGGTCGGTCCGGGCCGCTTCATCCCACAATGCCGCCAAATCAAGATAAGACTAGTAATGGTAAGCAAATTGAACAAATCATCGCCCATAACTACTTTGTGTTCTACTCGTGCATAGAATCTACGCATAGACCTGGCTCTGATACCACTGTTGGGGAACGTAGCAATAATTCAAAACTTTCCTACGTGTCACCAAGATCAATCTAGGAGATGCTAGCAACAAGAGAGAGGGGGTGCATCTTCATACCCTTGAAGATCGCTAAGCGGAAGCGTTACAAGAACGCGGTTGATGGAGTCGTACTCGCAGCGATTCAAATCGCGGAAGATCCGATCTAGCGCCGAACGGACGGCGCCTCCGTGTTCAACACACGTACAGACCGGGGACATCTCCTCCTTCCTGATCCAGCAAGGGGAGAGGAGAAGTTGAGGGAGAACTCCAGCAGCACGACGGCGTGGTGGCAATGGAGCTCGTGGTTCTCCGGCAGAGCTTCACTAAGCACTACCGAGGAGGAGCAGGAGTTGGAGGAGGAGAGGGCTGCGCCAGGCCAGGGGTGCAGCTGCCCTCCCACCCCTCCACTATATATAGGGGCAAGGGAGAGGGGGGCCGGCCACTTAGATCCCATCTGGTGGGAGGGGCGGCGGCCAGGGAGGGTGGCTTGCCCCCCAAGTCAAGGGGGGCGCCCCCTCCAGGGTTTCCCCCAACCCTAGGCGCATGGGCCCTAGGGGGAGGTTGGTGCCCAGTCCACTTAGGGGCTGGTTCCCTTCCACCTACAGCCCATAAGGCCCTCCGGGGCAGGTGGACCGTCCCGGTGGACCCCCGGAACCCCTTCGGTGGCCCCGGTACAATACCGGCATACCCCCGAATACTTCCGGTGACCGTATGATGACTTCCCATATATAAATCTTTACCTCCGGACCATTTCGGAACTCCTCGTGACGTCCGGGATCCTATCCGGGACTCCGAACAACCTTCGGTAACCACATACTATTTCCCATAACAACTCTAGCGTCACCGAACCTTAAGTGTGTAGACCCTACAGGTTCGGGAACCATGCAGACATGACCGAGACACCTCTCCGGCCAATAACCAATAGCGGGATCTGGATACCCATATTGGCTCCCACATGTTCCACGATGATCTCATCGGATGAACCATGATGTCAGGGATTCAATGAATCCCGTATACAATTCCCTTTGTCAATCGGTATGTTACTTGCCCGAGATTTGATCGTCGGTATCCCAATACCTCGTTCAATCTCGTTACTGGCAAGTCACTTTACTCGTTCCGTAATGCATGATCTCGTGACTAACTACTTAGTCACATTGAGCTCATTATGACGATGCATTACCGAGTGGGCCCAGAGATACCTCTCCGTCATACGGAGTGACAAATCCCAGTCTCGATTCGTGCCAACCCAACAGACACTTTCGGAGATACCTGTAATGCACCTTTATAGCCACCCAGTTACGTTGTGACGTTTGGTACACCCAAAGCATTCCTACGGTATCCGGGAGTCGCACAATCTCATGGTCTAAGGAAACGATACTTGACATTAAAAAAGCTCTTAGCAAACGAACTACACAATCTTGTGCTATGCTTAGGATTGGGTCTTGTCCATCACATCATTCTCCTAATGATGTGATCCCGTTATCAATGACATCCAATGTCCATGGTCAGGAAACCATAACCATCTATTGATCAACGAGCTAGTCAGCTAGAGGCTTACTAGGGACATGTTGTGGTCTATGTATTCACACATGTATTACGGTTTCAAGTTAATACAATTATAGCATGAATAATAGACAATTATCATGAACAAGGAAATACAATAATAACCATTTTATTATTGCCTCTAGGGCATATTTCCAACAGGGGGAGTCTGCCTCGCCCTCTTGCTCTTTGTGTCTCTGTCTTGGGGTTGACTTGACTGTCCTGTGGCTTTGGATCCCCTCCTCTGCCCTACTTAGTGCGGCCGTGGGCGCGGCTCTGACTGCACGTGCACAAGTAAAGGGGTACAAAACAGAGCCCCTATTTTTGTACACCGACAGGGAGGAAAGTAGAACTTGATGAAGTACTACCTCTTGAACCGGAAAGTAGCGCAGCTCAGGAAGATGTTTCTGTGGTGCCTGCACCGACTAGAGAGGAAGTTAATGATGATGATCAAGGAACTTCGGATCAAGTTGCTACTGAACTTCGTAGGTCCACAAGGGCACGTTCCGCACCAGAGTAGTACGGCAACCCTGTCCTGGAAATCATGTTGTTGGACAACGGTGAACCTTCAAACTATGAAGAAGCGATGGCAGGCCCGGATTCCAACAAATGGCTTGAAGCCATGAAATCCGAGATAGGATCCTTGTATGAAAACAAAGTATGGACTTTGACAGACTTGCCCGATGATCGGCAAGCCATAGAAAATAAATGGATCTTTAAGAAGAACACTAACGCGGATGGTAATGTGACCGTCTATAAGGCTCGGCTTGTCGCTAAGGGTTATCGACAAGTTTGAGGGGTTGACTACGATGAGACCTTCCCACCCGTAGCGAAGCTGAAGTCCGTCTAAATCATGTTAGCAATTTCCACATTCTGTGATTATGAGATATGGAAAATGGACGTCAAAACGGCATTCCTTAACGTTTTCCTTAAGGTAGAATTGTATATGATGCAGCCGGAAGGTTTTGTCGATCCTAAGAATGCTTACAAGGTGTGCAAGCTCCAGCGCTCCATCTATGGGCTGGTGCAAACATCTCGCAGTTGGAACATTCGCTTTAATGAAATGATCAAAGCGCTTGGGTTTATGCAGACTTATGGAGAAGCCTGTGTTTACAAGAAAGTGAGTGGGAGCTCGGTAGCATTTCTCATATTATATGACATACTATTGATGGGAAATGATATAGAACTTTTGGAAAGCATAAAAGCCTACTTTAATAAGTGTTTTTCAATGAAGGACCTTGGAGAAGCTGCTTACATATTAGGCATCAAGATTTATAGAGATAGATCGAGACGCCTCATCGGTCTTTCACAAAGCACATACCTTGATAAGATATTGAAGAATTTCAATATTGATCAGTCCAAGAAGGGGTTCTTGCATGTATTGCAAGTGTGAAATTGAGCACGGCTCAATGCCCGACCTCGGCAGAAGATAGAGAAAAGAGGAGTGTCATCCCCTATGCCTCAGCCATAGGGTCTATTATTTATGCCATGCTGTGTACCAGACCTGATGTGAACCTTGCCGTAAGTTTGGTTGGGAGGTACCAAAGTAATCCCGACATGGAACGCTGGACAGCGGTCAAGAATATCCTGAAGTACCTGAAAAGGACTAAGGATATGTTCCTCGTTTATGGAGGTGACGAAGAGCTCGTCGTAAAGGGTTACGTCGATGCTAGCTTCGACACAGATCTGGATGACTCCAAGTCACAAACCGAATACGTGTATATTTTGAATGGTGGGCAAAGCGTCGTGGCAGGATCTACATGTGAAGCGGAGTGCATGGCAGCCTCGGAGGCAACACATGAAGCAATCTGGATGAAGGAGTTCATTGCCGACCTAGGAGTTATTCCCAATGCGTCGGGCCTGATGACTCTCTTCTGTGACAACACTAGAGCTATTGCCCTTGCCAAGGAGCCCAGGTTTCACAAGAAGACCAGGCATATCAAGCGTCGCTTCAACTCCATTCATGAAAATGTTCATGATGGAGACATAGATATTTGTAAAGTGCATAGGGATTTGAATGTCGCAGATTCGTTGACTAAACCTCTTCCACGAGAAAAACATGATCAACACCAGAACTCTATGGGTGTTCAAGTCATCACAATGTAACTAGATTATTGACTCTAGTGCAAGTGGGAGACTGTTGGAAATATGCCCTAGAGGCAATAATAAAATGGTTATTATTATATTTACTTGTTCATGATAATTGTCTGTTGTTCATGCTATAATTGTATTAACCGGAAACCATAATACATGTGTGAATACATAGACCACAACATGTCCCTAGTGAGCCTCTAGTTGACTAGCTCATTCATCAATAGATGGTTATGGTTTCCTGACCATGGACATTGGATGTCGTTGATAACGGGATCACATCATTAGGAGAATGATGTGATGTACAAGACCCAATCCTAAGCATAGCACAAGATCGTGTAGTTTGTTTGCTAAGAGCTTTTCTAATGTCAAGTATCATTTCCTTAGACCATGAGATTGTGCAACTCCCGGACACCGTAGGAATGCTTTGGGTTTACCAAACGTCACAAAGCATTTGGGTGGCTATAAAGGTGCACTACAGGTATCTCCGAAAGTGTTTGTTGGGTTGGCACGAATCAAGACTGGGATTTGTCACTCCGTATGACGGAGAGGTATCTCTGGGCCCACTCGGTAATGCATCATCATAATGAGCTCAATGTGACTAAGGAGTTAGTCACGGGATCATGCATTACGGAACGAGTAAAGAGACTTGCCCGTAACAAGATTGAACGAGGTATTGGGATACCGACGATTGAATCTCGGGCAAGTAACATACCGATGGACAAAGGGAATTGTATACTGGATGGATTGAATCCCCGACATCGTGGTTCATCTGATGAGATCATCATGGAACTTGTGGGAGCCAACATGGGTATCCAGATCCCGCTGTTGGTTATTGGCCGGAGAGATGTCTCGGTCATGTCTGCATGATTCCCGAACCCGTAGGGTCTACACACTTAAGGTTCGGTGATGCTAGAGTTGTTATGGGAAATAGTATGTGGTTACCGAATGTTGTTCGGAGTCCCGGATGAGATCCCAGACGTCATGAGGAGTTCCGGAATGGTCCGGAGATGAAGATTTATATATGGGAAGTCCTTATTCGGTCGCCGGAAGTGTTCGGGGGTTTATCCGTATTGTTCCGTGACCACCGAAGGGGTTCCGGGGGTCCTCCGGGAGGGTCCACCTGCCCCGGAGGCCCCTATGGGCTGAATATGGAGGGGGGCAGCCCCTGGGTGGGCTGGGCGCCATCTCCCCCTAGGGCCCATGCGCCTAGGGTTGGGGGAAACCCTAAAGGGGGCGCCCCCACCTAGCTTGGGGGGCAAGCCTCCCCCTTGGCCACCGCCCCCCCTGTAGATGCATCTAGAGGGGGCCGACCCCCTCTCCCTTGCCCCTATAAATAGTGGGGGGTGGGAGGTCTACCGTACCCCTTCCCCTGGCGCAGCCCTCCCCCTCTCCAACACATCCTCCTCCTCCGTAGTGCTTGGCGAAGCCCTGCCGGAGAACAGCAAGCTCCACCACCATGTCGTCGTGCTGCCGGAGCCCTCCCTCAACTTCTCCTCTCCCCTTGCTGGATCAAGAAGGAGGAGACGTCCCCGGGCTGTACGTGTGCTAAATGTGGAGGCGCCGTCCGTTCGGCGCTAGACCGGATCTTCTGCGATTTGAATCGCCGCGAGTACGACTCCATCATTCGCGTTCTTGTGACGCTTCCGTTTCGCGATCTTCAAGAGGTATGAAGATGCACTCCCTCTCTCTCGTTGCTAGCATCTCCTAGATTGATCTTGGTGAAGCGTAGGAATTTTTTTGAATTCTTGCTACGTACCCCAACAATTTTTCATTTGCAAAGCGTGTGTGATATCAGACAATATCACAAACTGTGCAAGCAAACTAAATGTTTGTGATAGTTGCCTTATCGTACACGCTTTACAAGCATGAACTGTTTCTGATGTCGTACACATCGTAAACGTTGCACTACAAAATAGCATGTTCAATAGTTATCCTGTATGACACTGGTACGATGGCCTGACGTTTCGTAATCCTGTTCGACATTTGTACGACGATTAGCTAATGTTCTTAATTATATATCGCATATGGTTCGGGAGAAGTGAATGTGTGTGATAGTCTCCTTATCATACACGCTCTATAACGTGAACTGTTTGTGATGGGGCGTGCATCATAAATGTCGCACCACAGAATACCGACTGTGATGGTAATGCGAGCACAAACGAGTAGCAAGGATGGAGCGTGTGGGATATTCGACATATCACAAACAGTTGCCTGAAGACTCACATTTGGGATAGATGTTGGCATCGCATACGCTAGTTATGCAAAACGTATGCATTACTACTCCCTATCCCCGATGGTTTCTGGGTCGTGTGGGAAGAACCCCCCTATCGCACACACAGGCAAGGTGACGGTTTAAAATGCCGTCGCAGAAAGGGGTTAAAAGCTGTTTGTATAGAAGCTCACTGTACCAGTGCTCCACCGTCTTAGGGGTGCCCACCATATTGATGTCGTAGGTGGAGGTAGTGGTCCATGTGCTGGTTTTAGTAGCGACAAGTGGTGAAGTTGAGTCAGACATGTGTAGCTCGCATCTTCATCCATGTCAGTTTCCTCCTCGGAGGTATATGCTAGCGCGTCGGTTAAGTCCTTAACGGCAACGACTAGGTGGGAGGAGGGTGGGTTGAAAATTCCATCTACTCCAGGATTTTTCCAGATCCGATCGTGCATCAAAGTCTGACCATCTAAGACCAAAATATTTGGAATTCAATCTAACATCTCGTTCAGAAGCGTGATATCCGCCTCACCCATCTCTTGATCGTAGGCGAGGTCCAGTTGAAGTTTGCCCGAAGTTCCACCTGACGTGTCCTCGGGGGTTTCAGTGGTTGGGTCTGAGTTCTGACCTGACGGGGTAATGCTTGATTCCAAGCTTGAGGTTGGAGTCGAGGTGGGGACGCCTCCGAGGTCCTGCTCCGAGATTGATTCTGGTGCTCGGATGGCGGTGTTGGTAGGATCTTTGATGTACGATTAGGTTTGATAACCTGGAGTATGTCGGGGATTACCCAACCCAAAAATGCAAGTTTGCCACGGTAATCCCCGACATACTCCAGGTTATCAAACCTAATGGTCTGGCCTGGAGCGAGGTTCTCGACTTGGCCAAGGTGGCTAGTCAAATCTGCATGCAGCGTGATGCTGCCAAAGGCAAAAATCTGTCCATGGAGAAACACCTTCCCACATCCAATGTCGTCGTTCATTCGAAGGTGAGACATCAAGCCTTTGCGACCGCACAGTGGGACCTATATGGTTCACCAATGTTGGTGCTAAAACTAGCGGATCTGGGGTAGGGGGTCCCGAGCTAGTGGTCTCGGATAGATGGTAACAGGAAGTAGAGAAAGACACGATTAATGTTTACCTAGGTTTGGGCCCTCTCGAAGAGGTAAAACCCTACGCCCTACTTTTATTGTATTGATTGTGATGGGGTACAAAGTACAAGATGATCTACCTCGAGATCGTATGAATGAATTCTAAATTTTCTAGGCTGTCTCCACCGACTAAACCTCTCGGCTTATATAGGCACCGTGGGTATCTAGGGTTACAAGTATGTCGGCTACATCTAGGGATAAACATGCCTACCATTTAAATATGTCTTGAAGTATACGCCAAGTCTTTGTAGGATTCCATCTTGAGTACGTCGAGGTCCATGGCTCATATGGCCTAGTCTTCAAGTGTCGATGGGTCCTCGTCCCAGCCCATGAATGGTCAGGCCAACGTGGTGAGCATCCCATAATCTAGGACACCATCAACATGGTAGCTCATGATAAAACCGTCGTAAGGCGGGGGAATGAAGAAATTAACATGCCTGCGTGAGTTTTTGGTGGAATTGGAAATTTGAAGATTTTAAGCCATTCGCCGTAGCCAATTATGGTGACTACATGTTCGCCAACTGAACCTCCTTCAGACATCTTGCACTCAATCATGGTTTTCGTTATCTCGTAACATTCAGATGTGGCATTGAGTTTGTACGAAGCATCTATTTAGCCGGATCATGTCATGGGGGTATTGGAGTTCAAAACGTCTTTGAAGCTCTGGACTCATGCAAGTTAGCATAAGGCGATGCACCATAGTGCAATCGTTTCTTTTAGTGGCCCAGACATTTCTCTCGTCTTCCGGGGTAGTTGCCTCTGATTCCTTTGGAAGAGGTGTGTATACTCTTTCTTAGCACTCCCAAGGACGAGCCTCGAGTTACGAACCCGGTCGATATAGTTGCTTCCAGTTGCAGCTAACTTCTCTTTATCTAACACCGGGCCTAAGCTAAACAAGGTGTTGTGAACCATTTGATCTACAATGGTAGACACAAGTTTCACTTAGACATTGTTTATAATAAAATGCACTAGCTATTAAACATTTTAATTCTATAGTGTGCTCCCACTCAAATCAATATCTCTCATAATTGATTGTGAGCGATTCAATACCCGTATTTCAATTCAACGTCATTGATGTTGACATCACTAATGACAGGAATTTTAATCGTTAGGCCAACTTGCCAATCACATCTCTATGTGACTCTTGTTCGTTCAATGCATGTGTTACAAGCTTAGTAGATCCTGCCTGAATGTCAACAAAACCAAGTGGTCTTGCTATAAGGTCTGATCATCACACACCTCATACCTCTCAATTCGTTCATACCCATGTGGACATGGCGCACCTTGAAAATATACGTATTTCAGATGGTGCTGCACTTGGGAGAACACAACTTCTATATATTTAAGTGAGAGATCACCCTAATAAAAGAGACTACCGCACAATCAAAGGGTGCAACAAAAGAGATAAACATCTCAGGCAATTCATAATAGCATGATATGGTATAGCCCTTTCTGACAGAGAAGTCTTTATTTTCTTCGTCTTGGGCATTTGTGTCGGTATCCACCTTTGCAAAACTTGTCACCGTCTTGACAATACATCAAATAATATTTCTATCACTATAGCTAATACTATTAATGCGTTGTAACAAGGTTGACACGCAGGTCCTCAAAGTGACAAACATCTGGCCCCAGCCATCATGCTGAATCATGACGCGCATGTCATGTTAATTAATTTACATCATATAGACATCTCATAAACATTTTGTTTTTGGTTTATTGTTTCCACTTTTCTGTTTATTTTTTATTTCGTGGATTTTTTCAATATCATAAACATTTTCTAGAGTTCATGAGTATTTTTTGAAATTCAAGAAATGTTTTCCAAATTCGTGAACCTTTAAATCTCTAATATTTATAAAAATATGTGAGGATTTTATCATTTTGGATGTACTAAATTTCGAGATTTTCAATAGATTTAGAAAAAAGTATTTTCTTTCCAAATCAATTTGAAGTTGCATCATTTTCAAAAATCAGATTTAAAAACGCAAAGAGTTTTCTTAGAATTTATGAACAATTTTCTTAAATCCTTTAATGTTTTCTGAAATTCTAGGAATACTTATGCCTGGACATTTTAAAAATTTTGTAATATTTATAGAAATTATGAACATTTACTTAATTTGTGAATATATTTTAGAAAAATTGCATATTTAGTTTTCGTTCTTTTTGGAAGTAATTCATGTAAACAAATAAACAACCGAGGGGCCTAGTTGAAAAGTACAAGGCTCAACTTGTGGCCATGGATTATACCAAGAAAGAAGACAAAGATTTCTTGGATACCTACTCAACATGGCTCGACTGACCACCATTCAAGTTTTACTCTCATTGGTTGTTTCGCATGGTCTTGTTGTTCATAAGATGGACGTGCACCCTAGCAGACACACTCCTCACACACAAGTCAAGCCTCCATTGTTATTCCACATAGTGTTGCTGTGTCTGGCAATCACACCTCGTCGACCGTGTGCAAGAACGTTTGGGAGAGTAGGTCTTCGAAACCCTGTCCTTTGTGATCCTTTTGTTTCTCAAATAATCATGAGTGTGCATACTATATATTGAAGAAGAGGATGGGGAAAGACCCTTCCACGTCGGCTAGTACATGTGGACCAACTTCGCTGCTACAAGAAAAATTATGCTAACTCCTCTCATTTGTCCACCCAGCTAGCGCTCGAAAGAGAGGCTCTGTCACGACCGGTTTTTCAATAAAATATTTATTGAGAGACCAATCCCTTTTACGGACCAGTAAAGAAGAATTCCTTCTCACTAGTAGACAATATCTTGGTCACAGAAGAAAAATACCAGGAGTACTGAATATAATACAAGGTTGAGCGGAGACTGCTCAACAATTTATTACATGAACACTGATAAAACATAACGGCGGATAGGGTTGCATAACTACTAACTCACGATAACAACGGTGGTGGAAATATTACCGCGAAGTGGGTGATATGACAACTGAAAACTACAACCCCTCGAGCGTCGGAGTGAGGCTCGAGGAGACTTATTGCGGGTGGCAGAAGCATATATAATACAAGTGACCAATATCCAGGATCGCACGGGACTGACTGGGACTCCTCTAGGCGTCGGACGCACTATCAAACTCTTCATCCAAGAGATCGCCTTCGTCAACATCTGGCCAAATCAACAAGCCAGGTGAGTACTATGAAAGTACTCGCAAGACAGTTCGGACATAAGATATAACAAATGTAAACATGAAGAAATTGAACAGGTTAACAAGTGCATTCAGACATAGAGACAATAATGCATGGGGAATAAAAGAGAAGTCGGACGGTAGTCCTCCCGAAATCCCAAATTAAATACTGGGTGCCAAACGAGGGTTTGAATGACTCCTCGAGAGGAAAATGCGAGAATAACAATGCCGCAGTCGGGCGTCAGGGCGACACCACATGAAGGGCTTATAATAGAAAATAAAAGATAGTGCGTGCCACAGTCGGACGTCTGAGCAACATCGCAGAAAGGGCTTATATCAAAAGTAAATAACCAACATGCCACAGTCGGACGTCTGAGCGACATCACATAAAGGGCTTATACGAAAGTAAATAACAAACATGCCACAGTCGGACGTCTGGGCGACATCACGTAAAGGGCTTATACGAAAGTAAATAACAAACATGCCACAGTCGGACGTCTGGGCGACATCACGTAAAGGGCTTATACGAAAGTAAATAACAAACATGCCACTGTCGGACGTCTGGGCGACATCACGTAAAGGGGCTCATAACTTAACATCTTAGTAGCTCAAGAATTTAAATCATATCTAGAGAATAATCAGGCATGAGATAAACAACAGGGTTAGTCCATCCACAGGAGTAACGTTCAGCCTAGTTTACTACTCATGCTCGCTTACCGGAAAGAAGAATAAACCACGAGGGCTTGACGTAGATAGGGATACACTGATCACTATACTTGACCCTGGATACGATGACTCGGAAGGATTTGACTCTGCAGAGTTTGTACTTTAACCACAGCCAACGGATTTCTGTAGTCACGGGGACTAGTTTCGTTTACGGTGTTTTGGAAGAAACACATCTAACCAGTACAGACCCATTCAACATTCCGAAGCCAGGAATCACCCTCGGCAACGTTCAAGAAAAACCTTGAGACGGGGAGGCTACAACCTCGCGTAGCATGGGATCAAATTTATATACGCGCGCTCTAAGGGGTGCCCCCCTCTCGGTCCCAACCGGAAACACCCATGCCCCCTGACCGGATGACTGGCTTTAATCCAGGGCCATGGAACCATCATCCCGGCCCCTCTATTTGGTGTGTACACGGAAAGAGGTTACCAACTTACTAAACCGCATTCTGGCAGAAAACATGTGGCGGCACGGAAGGGGGAAGAACGATAACGTGACTCCGTCCACGTTAACGTCGGAATTTAACGGATGACATAAGGCTGGCATGCTACAACAGTACCACCTTACTGCCCTTCATGTCACCACATGACAAGGCCATCTCTCATTAGAGATCACAGTAACCTCGGAACACGCGGGTAGTTGCCTTTCATGCAACGAGATACTCATCGAAGCTCATATGCCATGCACAACCATTCGCGCAAACATGTAAAACACTAATCATATCAAAGGTTCAAACAGGCTTGCCTGGTTCGGAGAAGTCGGAGTCTAGCTCGGCGAAGTTCGCGGCTCCGTCACCTCTCCCGGAACCTACGGTATAGCGAAAAATGCATACTAACGTGAAAACCAACGCGTGCATAAAAGTTGTCTCAAAAAAATTTCAAATAAATCCCATAAAAAACTAGACAAAATTATAAGACTGTCTGAAAAAGAATCACTAAAAAATCACTTTTTATTAAAAAGTTATAAGGGTTTCTGTCCAGGGACTCATCTGTAATGAAACACAAAAGTTCCAGGGCTTTAACTGAGAAAACAGAAAACGGTTCGAATGGAAACGCGCCAGCCCGCAGAGAAAACGTACTCTGCCCGAAGGCGCCAACAGAAAACGGTTCACGGGGAAAGAAAGAGAGGCTGACGTGGGGGGTCCACATGTCAGGTTTGAAAAACCTCGCCGGCGCCCGAAGGCTGCGGTGGTCGCCGGCGTCGAACCACGGCGAGTCAGGGAGATCGGAGTGTACCAAGAGTATCAGCGTGTCCTTCCGCGTCGGTGGGTGGTGGACTTGGGCGTCGGGGAGCACCACGTCGACGGCGACACTTTCTCCGGCGGACAGCGGCTCGGGCGATGGTGGGGAACTCCGGTGGTGTGCTGCAAACTTCGAATTGAAGCGCGGATCAGAAGGAGGGATGCACTAGAGAGCTTCTGGCAAGAGATGGGGGTTAGGGGTGCACGCACGGAAGTGAATCGAGCTGGATCCCGCGGCGGGTCGCGGCGGCCGGAGTCAAGGAAGGAGACTCCCTCGGGGCTCTTCCAGTGGCTAGGCGGGGTCTTGGTGGAGTGTAGAGGTGGTGTGGGTACTAGCTGGAGCTCGGGGCCTCTATTTATAGGCGGCTCGAGGGGGTGGCCGTGAACGGAGAATCTCCGGCGAGCAATTACGGCGAGGCAGTGGATTGGCAGGGGTATTAGGTGGCAGGCAGCATCAGTGGGAGTTACTGGTCCCGTTTTACTCCTAAACTCGGTCAGGCATGGCGTAATGGCGCCGGTCCTCGTCGGGGTCGCCGTACTGGCACGACGGCGGCAGAGAGCGCGCTCCGCGCCCAGCGGTTCATGACGAGGGTGGCAGCGCGCACTGGGGAGTGGAAGGCCACGCGGTGACCTCCGGTGGATTGGGCGGCGCCGGACGGTGCCGTCTGCGCTGCGCCACTCTTCTGACGGCCGCAAAGCCGCCGCTGGCGTCGGTCACGGGGCGGCGCACCTTCTGCTGCTCGTCGCCGACGTCCGCAAGCTTCCAGGCGCTCGTGCGGTGCAGAGGACGAGGAGGGGACAGGGAACGCAGCGACGCCGGGGCACTGGTGTGATCGACAACAGACACTGAAGAAACGACAGTGGTTCAGACACTGTTAACTGAATTTGACTGAACCTGATATTGACAGTGCTCTGAAGGTGTTCGATGAAATGATTGGGTATGAAGAAAATTTTTCCTGGAGCTGGGGCTTGGTGAGGTGACCACTCAATGCACCCAGAGGCTGCCTGATTTTACTCAGAATTTTTGGAGAAGGATTTGAATGAATTTCATCAAATTTGGCAAATCTGGTCCAAACTTGCAGCAAGTCTAGTTTGAAAAATTTGAACTGGAGACCAGTGGATCTTCATGGATCTTGGTTGAGGGTTCAAAGGACTAGGAAGGGAAAAAGGTTTGGGGGCAAAAATCAAAGCAGCAGGAGTAGTTCCTTTGTAAACCTCCAAGGATCAAGATATATGGCAGAAATTGTTATTGATAAGAAATAAATGGGAAAATTTATATGGAGAGGTTCAACTTGCTGGATTTGAAGTAAAACATGATCCAAAGATGAGAAAGGTTTATGAGAGTGGATTTGTACTAAGGTCATGGCAAGAGAGATTTGTTGAAAGTGGTAAAGGATCATTCCAAAAGCTATAGGGCATTTTCAAAGAAGTTTTCAAAGACATTTTTTTTCCAAGTGAAAAGCATTTTGGCTTGAGTCCAAAATAAAAAGCAAGAACCTCCAAGACCAAAAACAAATCTTGGGTGAATCCAAATAAAACTCTTGCCATAAAAAAATATTTTGAAAGGGAGGGTTCTTTTGAAGAAAACTTTTAAATCACCTCCCTCAAGTCAAGTAAAAAATTTGAAAAATCCAAATGAAATTTTGGGTGTCACAACACCTACCCCCTTAGGAAAAATCTCGTCCTCGAGATCTCAGCTGATCCTCGAATAGATATGGATACTCTGCCTGGAGAAAATCTTCCCTTTTCCCATGTAGCTTCGTCCTCAGTGTGATTGCTCCACTGAACTCTGAAAATTTTTGTCGTTTTCTGACGGGTCCTCCGTTCAGACTCTTCCAGTATCTTTACTGGCATCTCTCTGTAGGTGAGGTCTGGTTGTATATCAATGCTTTCATGAGATACATGCTTCTCCGGGTTACTTACACATTTTCTCAATTGTGAGACATGGAACACGTCATGGACGTCTGACAGCTCCTTGGGTAAGTCTAGTTTGTAGGCCACTGTGCCTCTTCGTGCCTCTATACAGAATGGTCCGATAAATCTCGGAGCTAGTTTCCCCTTAATTTTGAACCGTTGCAGGCCCCTCATAGGAGACACTCGTAGGTATACGGAATCACCGGGTTCAAAGCTGACCTCATGATGTTTTTGATCGTAGTAGCTCTTTTGTCGGCTCTGCGCTGTCTTGAGTCTGTCCCTGATCTGCTTAACTTTCTCCTCGGCCTCTTTAAGCATGTCTGGGCCGAAGATACGGCTGTCACCTGTTTCTGACCAATTCAGTGGGGTACGACACCTCCGTCCGTACAATGCTTCAAAGGGTGCCATTTGCAAGCTGGATTGGTAACTGTTGTTGTAAGCAAACTCGGCATACGGCAAACTCTCTTCCCAACTGGATCCATAGGTGAGCACACAGGCTCTTAGCATATCCTCTAGGATTTGGTTCACACGTTCCGTTTGTCCATCAGTCTGAGGATGGTACGCTGTACTGAAAGCTAGTTGCGTGCCCAGAGCTTGTTGCAGGTGATCCCAAAATTTGGAGACAAATTGTGTGCCTCGGTCGGATATTATAGTCCTTGGGACTCCATGCAAACAAACTATACGGGAGAGATAAAGTTTGGCCAGTCTTTGTGTGGAGTAGGTAGTCTTCACGGGAATGAAATGAGCAACCTTGGTTAGTCGGTCTGTGATGACCCATATGGCGTCATTTCCGCGTTGTGATCGTGGTAGTCCGACGATGAAGTCCATTCCTATTTCATCCCATTTCCACTCCGGTATCCTGTTTGGCTGGAGTAGCCCTGCTGGCTTTTGATGCTCGGCCTTGATGTGCTGACATGAATCGCAACAAGCAATAAATGTGGCTATATCCCTTTTCATACCATGCCACCAAAATCTTTCCTGAATGTCTTTGTACATTTTGGTTCCTCCAGGATGGATCGAGTATGGAGCGGTGTGGCTTTCGGTTAGGATTTGTTGCTTGAGTTCCTCAATGTTAGGTACGCAAAGTCTATCTCCGTACCATAATATTCTTTCACTGTCTGTGACGAACTTTGAAGTCTTACGCAAGTTCATTTTCTTCTTTATTCCTTCGATGCTGGGATGTCCCTGTTGAGCCTTCTTAATTTGTTCTACTAGGGTGGGTTGTATTTCCAGATTTGATACGGTGCCCTCAGAGACTAACACCATGTTGAGCCTAGCGAACTCTTGCTGAAACTCAGGCCTCAAGTTTTGCGGACCGTCGTTGTCCGGGCTGGGGTTTCGACTAAGGGCATCAGCCACTACATTTGCTTTTCCTGGATGGTAGTGAATGCCGACATCATAGTCCTTGACCAATTCCAACCAGCGTCATTGGCGTAAATTTAGCTCTGGTTGTGTGAAAATATATTTAAGGCTCTTATGGTCCGTATATATTTCACAGCGATTTCCCAACAGAAAGTGCCTCCACTCCTTGAGTGCATGTATGACTGCTGCTAGCTCCAAGTCATGTGTTGGGTAATTTTCCTCATGTTTTCGCAGCTGCCTGGAGGCATACGCGACAACTTTGCCATCCTGCATTAGTACACATCCGAGGCCCTTTCGGGACGCGTCACAATATACTTCAAAACTCTTGTGTATGTCTGGCACGGTTAATACCGGTGCGGTTGTTAGCTTCTTCTTAAGCTCTTGGAAGCTTCTCTCGCATGCTTCCGTCCATACAAACTTCTTGTCTTTCTTGAGCAACTGGGTCATTGGTTTCGACACAGTGGAGAATCCTTCAATAAATCTTCTGTAATATCCGGCCATTCCCAGGAAACTCCGCACATCAGTAACGTTGGCGGGTGGCTTCCAGTCAAGTATGGCTTTGACTTTTTCTGGGTCTACGGCCACGCCTTCTTGGTTTAATATGTGGCCTAGGAAACCAACTTGCCTTAGCCAAAACTCACACTTGCTAAATTTGGCGTACAACTGATGTTTCCTTAATTCCCCCAAAACAATTCGGAGATGCTCAGCATGCTCTTCTGGTGTCCTTGAATATACCAGAATATCGTCGATGAATACCACAACAAATTTGTCCATGAATTTCATGAACACTTTGTTCATGAGGTGGACGAAATATGCGGGGGCGTTTGTTAGACCAAAAGGCATCACTGTGAACGCATATAATCCGTATCTGGAGGTGAAAGCTGTTTTAGGGATATCTTCTGTCCGTACTTTCAATTGATGATACCCCGATCTCAAATCAATTTTTGAGAACACCTTGGCTTGTGCGAGCTGGTCAAACAAATCATTTATCCGTGGCATCGGGTATTTGTTTTTGATGGTGACCATATTGAGAGCTCGATAGTCTATACACAGTCTCAGTGTCCCATCCTTTTTCTTGGCGAATAATACTGGTGATCCCCATGGTGAGGAGCTGGCTCGAATAAACCCTTTGTCCAATAATTCCTTTATTTGCTTCTTCAACTCCACCAATTCTGAGGGTGCCATTCTATAAGGTTTCTTATAGATGGGAGCGGTGTCAGGCGCTAGTTCGATGCTGAATTCTATCTCTCGGTCTGGTGGCATGCCTGGTAGTTCTTCAGGAAATACGTCAGGAAACTCGCATATCACTGGAACTTTTCTCAGTTCTGACACGTCCACTTTGTTCAGCTTTGGTTGCTGTGACCGTGGCCTTTCTTGAGCTGTAACCTTTATTGTCTTGCCGCGATGGTGAGTGAGAATCACGGTCCGATTGAAACAGTCAATGAATCATTTGTTGGTGGTCAACCAGTCCATCCCTAAAATGACATCTAGTCCTTTATTTTCCAACACGATGAGATTAGCTTGAAACTGTAGTCCTTCAAACTCAATGATCACTCCTTGGCAGTAACTTTGAGCGATTTGTTTATTTCCGGGGGACTTGATGATCATAGATTTTTCCAAGGGAAGTATCGGAAAACCATGTTGCAAAACAAAATTCTTCGAAACGAATGAATGGGAAGCTCCAGAATCAAACAAAACCGTGGCAGGTGCTGTGTTGACAGGGAACGTACCGAGCATGATGTCTGGGGCATTCTGCGCTTCTTCCCTGGTCACATGGTTTAGGTGACCCTTCCTGTGGTTGTTGTTGGGATTGAAATTGTTGCTCTTGGGGGCTGGATTGTTTCCACCATTGTTCGGCTTGGGGGCCGAGTTCCTCGGCTTTGGGCATTGTTTAGCATAATGCCCTTCTTCACCACAAGCATAGCATGTGACCCCTGGATGATATGAGAAGTCCTTGTCCCTGGAATGAAATTGTCTAGTTGGCCTTACAGCAGTAGTTGTGGATTTCCTTGCTTCAGTCCTCTGAACATCTGTCTTGCTTCGGTTGTTGTGAGCGAGGGTCGTCTTATCCCTTTTTCTCTTACGGATATCTTCCAGACTACGGCGCTCATTCTCCAAGGTAATGGCCTTGTCAACCAGATTTTTAAAATCCGGGAAAGTGTGTACAACCAGTTGGCATTTTAGTGCCGGTGCCAGACCGTCCAAGAACTTTTCCATCCTCTTGTTCTCTGTCATGTGCTCGTCGTAGGCATAACGAGATAGCTGGGTAAACTGACCGTTGTATTCGGTCACTGACATGCCTCTTTGCTTGAGGTCATCAAATTCTCTCTTCTTGATTTTTATGATGCTCCTGGGGATGTGTGCCCCACGAAAGCCTTCCTTGAATTCTTCCCAGGTGATGTTGTGTTCACTGGGATGCATGTGTAAGAAGTTCTCCCACCATGCTGCAGCTGCTCCAGTAAGGTAGTGTGGTGCATAAAGCACCTTCTCATTATCTGAGCACTGAGCAATAATCAGCTTCCTCTCGATATCACGAAGCCAATCATCGGCTTCCAGCGGCCTATCAGTGTGAGCAAAGGTTGAAGGGCGAGTCTTCTGTAACTCAGATAACTTGGAGTGGGGTTGGTACGGCTCACGGTGGTTTCCCATATTGATGACGTGATTCATCATCTCTTGGTGCTGTTGCTGGCTTTGTTCGAAGAGACGGCATACTTGAGACAGGGCTGCTTCGCTGTCCTGTTGACTGGACTGTCCCTGAGTGAAGTTGTTGCTAGTCTGTGTCCCATAAACTTCTTCTGGTTGATTGGGCATGGAGTGAGTCCACGGACGAGACATTTTTCCAGTCTGGGATATTATTTTGCAAAACTCATGAGAAGAACGGTGTGGCACAAGGAAAATCTTGCAAAGGCAACAATTTAAAAGACCTCAAGATTTTTCAAGAAAACATAAACGATTTCGCACGGAGAAGAACCGCTTAGCATATATCTTACACGCGAAAAGCAAACACACGATACAGCACTCAGGATGTGCGTACACATTCCTGACATGTTATTTAGACTAGCATACTCCTCCGGAAAGCAGCGAACACACTAATACAAACTAGCGTACAGATAAAACACACCATACAAGCAGACATAACGCGCGGCTACTCGGCGCTCTCAGTTAGAGATGGTGACGATGTCCTTTCCCTTGCCGAGGGCAAGACTCAGCGGTGCAGGAGATTCAACCTCCACCTCCTCTCTAGCTGGCTCCTGGCGCGTAACACTGCGCTGCGGTGATGGCGCGGGGGCGACAGGCGGTAGTTCGGGTGCGGCAGGCGGTGCAGCTCTGACTGGAGTAGGAGCGATGACTCTGTCGAACTCCTCAGTGGTAGGCAGACGGCGAGCAGTGGCCAAAATGGCCGGAGCATAAGAGGCTGAAGACGAGACGAATGTCAGAGGCGGTGCCGTGAGGAGAAGCTCCTTCCTGCTGGCAGGACCGCCCCGGACTAAGTCCATGCGGGCAGCCACAAGATCATCCACGAGGTTGTCGAAGGATTCCTCCAGAGCCTTGAGGTACTCCACGACCATCTCGATGGCTTCATCTCGCTCTCCCCGATGGCAGGCAAAAGCATAGTGACAGGTATATGGCACATGGCATGGGAGTTAGCGGTAGCGACGAGTCTTCATCATAGGCAGGATGTCCCGAAGACGAGCTATCGCCTCACGGGCAGCCATCTGCATGGCATGCCTCTCCGTAGGCATGGCCCTTCCCACAAAACGGAAGTGGCGAGATGCAGAACGTCCTCCCTTGAATTGCACCACAGCTTGGTGCATAGACACGTCGTCACTGAGCTTGTGCTGGTAAAGCGTGAACTCCGGACGAGTTGCTGGCCCGATCGCGAGCTTGGTGATGGAGACGAGGATTTTGACAAACCCCTCGGGCACGTTCGTGAACACTCGAGTCTCGCAGTTGCTGCCAGCCATCTACAAAAGTAGGCAAAAAATCTGAGTAGTCAAGTCATATATGATGACCAACAGAAAATAGCTACAATTGCAAAATGCTGAAAAAGCACAAAAGACGCTAATAACCGATTAGCGATCGCACCTAGTGGCTTCCTACAGTCAGCCTGGCTCTGATACCAAGCTTGTCACGACCGGTTTTTCAATAAAATATTTATTGAGAGACCAATCCCTTTTACGGACCAATAAAGAAGAATTCCTTCTCACTGGTAGACAATATCTTGGTCACAGAAGAAAAATACCAGGAGTACTGAATATAATACAAGGTTGAGCGGAGACTGCTCAACAATTTATTACATGAACGCCGATAAAACATAACGGCGGATAGGGTGGCATAACTACTAACTCACGATAACAACGGTGGTGGAAATATTACCGCGAAGTGGGTGATATGACTCCTGAAAACTACAGCCCCTCGAGCGTCGGAGTGAGGCTCGAGGAGACTTATTGCGGGTGGCGGAAGCGTATATAATACAAGTGACCAATATCCAGGATCGCACGGGACTGACTGGGACTCCTCTAGGCGTCGGACGCACTATCAAACTCTTCATCCAAGAGATCGCCTTCGTCAACATCTGGCCAAATCAACAAGCCAGGTGAGTACTATGAAAGTACTCGCAAGACAGTTCGGACATAAGATATAACGAATGTAAACATGAAGCAATTGAACAGGTTAACAAGTGCATTCAGACATAGAGACAATAATGCATGGGGAATAAAAGAGAAGTCGGGCGGTAGTCCTCCCGAAATCCCAAATTAAATACTGGGTGCCAAACGAGGGTCTGAATGACTCCTCGAGAGGAAAATGCGAGAATAACAATGCCGCAGTCGGGCGTCAGGGCGACACCACATAAAGGGCTTATAATAGAAAATAAAAGATAGTGCGTGCCACAGTCGGATGTCTGAGCGACATCGCAGAAAGGGCTTATATCAAAAGTAAATAACCAACACGCCACAGTCGGACGTCTGAGCGACATCACATAAAGGGCTTATACGAAAGTAAATAACAAACATGCCACAGTCGGACGTCTGGGCGACATCACGTAAAGGGCATATACGAAAGTAAATAACAAACATGCCACAGTCGGACGTCTGGGCGACATCACGTAAAGGGGCTCATAACTTAACATCTTAGTAGCTCAAGAATTTAAATCATATCCAGAGAATAATCAGGCATGAGATAAACAACAGGGTTAGTCCATCCACAGGAGTAACGTTCAGCCCAGTTTACTACTCATGCTCGCTTACCGGAAAGAAGAATAAACCACGAGGGCTTGACGTAGATAGGGATACACTGATCACTATACTTGACCCTGGATACGATGACTCGGAAGGATTTGACTCTGCAGAGTTTGTACTTTAACCACAGCCAACGGATTTCTATAGTCACGGGGACTAGTTCCGTTTACGGTGTTTTGGAAGAAACACATCTAACCAGTACACACCCATTCAACATTCCGAAGCCAGGAATCACCCTCGGCAACGTTCAAGAAAAACCTTGAGACGGGGAGGCTACAACCTCGCGTAGCATGGGATCAAATTTATATACGCGCGCTCTAAGGGGTGCCCCCCTCTCGGTCCCAACCGGAAACACCCATGCCCCCTGACCGGATGACTGGCTTTAATCCAGGGCCATGGAACCATCATCCCGGCCCCTCTATTTGGTGTGTACACGGAAAGAGGTTACCAACTTACTAAACCGCATTCTGGCAGAAAACATGTGGCGGCACGGAAGGGGGAAGAACGATAACGTGACTCCGTCCACGTTAACGTCGGAATTTAACGGATGACATAAGGCTGGCATGCTACAATAGTACCACCTTACTGCTTTTTATTAAAAAGTTATACGGGTTTCTGTCCAGGGACTCATCTGTAATGAAACAGAAAAGTTCCAGGGGTTTTACTGAGAAAACAGAAAACGGTTCGAATGGAAACGCGCCAGCCCGCAGAGAAAACGTACTCTGCCCGAAGGCGCCAACAGAAAATGGTTCGCGAGGAAAGAAAGAGAGGCTGACGTGGGGGGTCCACATGTCAGGTTTGAAAAACCTCGCCGGCGCCCGAAGGCTACGGTGGTCGCCGGCGTCAAACCACGGCGAGTCAGGGAGATCGGAGTGTACCAAGAGTATCAGCGTGTCCTTCCGCGTCGGTGGGTGGTGGACTTGGGCGTCGGGGAGCACCACGTCGACGGCGACACTTTCTCCGGCGGACGGCGGCTCGGGCGATGGTGGGGAACTCCGGTGGTGTGCTGCAAACTTCGAATTGAAGCGCAGGTCAGAAGGAGGGATGCACTAGAGAGCTTCTGGCAAGAGATGGGGGTTAGAGGTGCACGCACGGAAGTGAATCGAGCTGGATCCTGCGGCGGGTCGCGGCGGCCGGAGTCGAGGAAGGAGACTCCCTCGGGGCTCTTCCAGTGGCTAGGCGGGGTCTTGGTGGAGTGTAGAGGTGGTGTGGGTACTAGCTGGAGCTCGGGGCCTCTATTTATAGGCGGCTCAAGGGGGTGGCCGTGAACGGAGAATCTCCGGCGAGCAATTACGGCGAGGCAGTGGATTGGCAGGGGTAGTAGGTGGCCAGGCAGCATCAGTGGGAGTTACTGGTCCCGTTTTACTGCTAAACTCGGTCGGGCATCAGAAGAATGGCGCCGGTCCTCGTCGGGGTCGCCGTACTGGCACGACGGCGGCAGAGAGCGCGCTCCGCGCCCAGCGGTTCACGACGAGGGTGGCAGCGCGCAGTGGGGAGTGGAAGGCCACGCGGCGACCTCCGGTGGATTGGGCGGCGCCGGACGGCGCCGTCTGCGCTGCGCCACTCTTCTGACGGCCGCAAAGCCGCCGCTGGCGTCGGTCACGGGGCGGCACACCTTCTGCTGCTCGTCGCCGACGTCCGCAAGCTTCCAGGCGCTCGTGCAGTGCAGAGGACAAGGTGGAGGGGACAGGGAATGCGGCGACGCCGGGGCACTGGTGTGATCGACAACAGACACTGAAGAAACGACAGTGGTTCAGACACTGTTAACTGAATTTGACTGAACCTGATATTGACAGTGCTCTGAAGGTGTTCGATGAAATGATTAGGTATGAAGAAATTTTTTCCTGGAGCTGGGGCTTGGTGAGGTGACCACTCAATGCACCCAGAGGCTGCCTGATTTTACTCAGAATTTTTGGAGAAGGATTTGAATGAATTTCATCAAATTTGGCAAATCTGGTCCAAACTTGCAGCAAGTCTAGTTTGAAAAATTTGAACTGGAGACCAGTGGATCTTCATGGATCTTGGTTGAGGGTTCAAAGGACTAGGAATGGAAAAAGGTTTGGGGGCAAAAATCAAAGCAGCAGGAGTAGTTCCTTTGTAAACCTCCAAGGATCAAGATATATGGCAGAAATTGTTATTGATAAGAAATAAATGGGAAAATTTATATGGAGAGGTTCAACTTGCTGGATTTGAAGTAAAACATGATCCAAAGATGAGAAAGGTTTATGAGAGTGGATTTGTACTAAGGTCATGGCAAGAGAGATTTGTTGAAAGTGGTAAAGGATCATTCCAAAAGCTATAGGGCATTTTCAAAGAAGTTTTCAAAAGACATTTTTTTTCCAAGTGAAAAGCATTTTGGCTTGAGTCCAAAATAAAAAGCAAGAACCTCCAAGACCAAAAACAAGTCTTGGGTGAATCCAAATAAAACTCTTGCCATAAAAAAATATTTTGAAAGGGAGGGTTCTTTTGAAGAAAATTTTTAAATCACCTCCCTCAAGTCAAGTAAAAATTTTGAAAAATCCAAATGAAATTTTGGGTGTCACAGGCTCCACTTCTCCCTTAAGGATCCTGACCCTGTTCCATGTATGACCCTCCTCCTCGATTCGGTGCATGAGCACATGTAAAGAGAGAGAGGCATTGTCGAACACATAACGCACTCTGATGCTTCCATAACTCCCGCATTACGAGAAGGAAGATCGCCCAATCGTCCTTCACACGTAAGTCATTTCTAGATATGGTGGTGCCCCACTCTTCTAGGCTTGATCCTGGTCGTGGCACCCAAACTGGCATGCCCGTTGCTAAGCAGACGATACACCAAACCTCCCTCGCAAAGACACAATCCTGAAGAATGTGGTCAATGGTCTCCTCATGGTTAGTGCAAAAAGGACAAGTCTACTAGTGGTCCAGCCCGCATCAGGCAAGCCTGTCCGAGGTCCAGTACCGGTTCTCAAGCGCTAGCCATGCAAAAAATCTGCATTGTATCGGGGCCTAGACTTCCACGTAAACACCACCATGGGCGTAACCTCTCGTCCCATGAACTTTGCATCGTATGCCGACCTTGTCGAGAAATCTCTATTCACCTCCCAGGCCCATGAAATAGAGTCCACCTCCTCTTGATTTAGATTAACTCAGGCCACCTGAGCCCTCAAGCCACCTGAGCCGAGCATCTTGTGATCCTGCACCGAGAGAAGGACGATAAGGTTTTTGGGAAGCGTCTCCTTGCGACTACTCGTTGTTCGGTTTCATCTTTGTCCTCTGCTTTGATTACTTCCTTTACACCAATGTTATGGGGTTGACGATGCTGCCAGGAAGGCTCCTGAGGAAACCGCCATCATCTTGTCCTAGCCTACTAGAAGGTATGATTTGTTCATCCCCTATTTACCGTTTCGGTTCTATGCTCAGTACATGTTCATCACATGCTTAGATTACGGTATGCGATTCATAATGTTAATGCCCTGTGTATGATTTATTTATGGATTAATCAATCAAAAATTACTTCTACCCCGTAGTAACAATAATATCAGGCCGTTTGTTCAAAAAATCCGAATGCATTATACAGTCTTCAAAAATAAAAAGAAAAAAGGAAGAAGAAGAGCAAGCCTCCCTTTTATCCTTGGATACACACAAATACAATTTTATTAGAGAGATACGAAGTATTATTGTCGAATGAATGGGCTTATACAAAGAAGAAAAGGAAAACACCCGAGATCAAATATGATCTCGCGATAATTAATACTACCACAAAGCTGTACGCGTCTTCCAGCTGGATCCACTTACTCTTTCCATGCAATTAATTCCATCCAAAAGCTTAGAAGAAAAAGAACAGTGCATAGATTTACCAAAAAGGAAAAAAGAATAATTCGAATCACTCCTCTTCGCGTTCACCACTGGCGTTTAACTCCTTTCTATAAGCAGCAAAGGGCCGAGGAATTCGCACATGGTTCAAACCTGCCACACACCCCCACACGGATGCGCAAGGACCAAAGCTGCGCGTAGATTTCGAACTTCTCAAGCCGTTCTGCCTGTCGGCTCTGTTCGGTCACCGACGATGGGAGTCGCCAACGCGCCGGCAATTTGGTCAGTCGGCGTGGTGGTTGCAGCGCTCATTGTCGCAGCTCAAGGATCGCCGTCGTCGAGTGCCCGCCGCCGCTACAGTTTCCTCGTAAGTTCTTTCTACCTGCCTCCGTACCAAGTTCCTGTCTTCGATAGACCCTATAACGGGCACAAGAATTTTACTGGGCCTGACGGGGAACTGACCAATTTCTTAGGAAGACGACGACGGCCCGAGTCGCCTTCACCGTCACCGTCACCACGATTTCGTCGTAAGTCCATCGATTGATTCGCCATCACTACAATTTTGTTTCGCATCGTCTGGTGTTTTCTCAGAGATTTTTTCTTCGTCTTAATTGAAAAACCTGTGCTGAATCGTAGTTTTTCCTGCATATATGCATGACATTGGCTGTAGATAAAGGAGAGTAACTACACGAGACTCTGCCGTGAAAAGACCATCCTCACCGTCAACGGCAAGTTCCCCGGCCCGACCATCTATGCGAAGAAGGGCGACGTCGTCGTTGTCAACGTCTTCAACCAGGGCGATAAGAACATCACCCTCCACTGGTACAATTTCTATTTTCTGAGTATCACTGGTGTACAATTTCTAATGCTACAAGAAATTCTCCTCGCTGCAACTCGATCTGGTTCCCTTTCTTTCGATCGGTGGCATAGATGATGAACACTACCCCTTTCGACGCTGTAGGCACGGAGTGAACCAGCCGCGAAGTCCGTGGTGGGACGGGCCGGAGTACATAACGCAGTGCCCGATCCAGCCCGGCAAGAAATTCACGTACCGGATCATCTTCTCCGAGGAGGAAGGCACGCTGTGGTGGCACGCGCACAGCGCCATGGACCGCGACACCGTGCATGGCGCCATCGTCATCCACCCCCGGCGCGGCACAACCTACCCATTCAGCAAGCCGCACCGAGAGATACCCATCATCCTTGGTACGTACTCCAGCTAGCTCTGCGCACCTGGTTCTGCAATGTGTTGTACTATGTAGAGATCTTTATCTCTGTCGCAGGGGAATGGTGGAACAACGACATTCGGCAAGTGCTTGCCGACGCCACCTCCACCGGCAGCGATTTCCAGCCTTCCGACGCCAACACCATCAACGGCCAGCCCGGTGACCTGTTCGCTTGCTCCAGCAATGCCACCTTCAGGCTGCCAGTCAAACACGGCAAGACCTACATGCTCCGGATCATCAACGCGGCCCTGACCAACGGATTCTTCTTCGCCGTCGCGGGGCACCGCCTCACCGTGGTCGGCTCTGACGCTTCCTACACCAAGCCGTTCAGCGTCGACCACGTATTCATTGATGCCGGCCAAACGGTGACCGCGCTGCTCAAGGCCCGCCGTGGCCGCTCGAACGCCCGCTACTTCTACATGGCGTCGAGGCCGCTGGCGACCAACCCGCAGGCCACCGTCGACAACAGCACGACCACCGCCGTCCTGGAGTACGTCGACGCTCCCGCGGCGCCGGCCGATGCGGCGCATGACCTCCCCAGCCTTCCCGCCATCAACGACAGCTCCGCGGCGGCGGCGTTCACGGCGCGGCTCAGGTCGCTGGCCAGCAAGGAGCACCCAGCCGACGTGCCCCGGCACGTCGACGAGCACATGCTCGTCACGGTGGAGGTGAACGAGATCGCGTGCGCGCCCGGCGAGGCGTGCAAGGGGCCCCACGGCAACCGCTTCGCGTCGAGCCTCAACAACGTGAGCTTCGAGACGCCGCGGAGCGACATCCTCGGAGCCTACTACCGCTCCGCCGTCGGCGGCGTGGTCAGGACCGACTTCCCCGACAACCCGCCGTCGCCCTTCAACTTCACGGCCGACGACCTCCCCCCGGAGCTCGCGCTGACCGCGAGAGACACGAGGGTGAAGGTCCTGGAGTACGGCACCGTCCTGGAGGTGGTGTTGCAGGGCACGACCATCCTCGGCGGTGACAGCCATCCCATGCACCTGCACGGGTTTAGCTTCTACGTGGTGGGGAGAGGGATTGGCAACTTCGACAAGAGCACGGACCCCGCCAAGTACAACCTGGTCGACCCGCCGTACCAGAACACCGTCTCCGTTCCCAAGAATGGATGGGTTGCAGTCCGCCTCCGTGCAGAAAACCCTGGTCAGTGTTCAAACCTTTCTTCTTGATTCATTTGAGACTATCTATAAAGGCTTTTGTATACAGAGCATGATTCAAATGTAGCACTATATCTTACACTACCTTGTTGTGTCTTGGTTTGGTTATTAGGCGTATGGTTCATGCACTGCCATTTCGAGCGCCACATGGTATGGGGGATGGAAACGGTGTTCATTGTGAAGAACGGCAAGGGACCAGATGCTAAGATCATGCCACCACCTCCAAATATGCCCAGGTGTTGACAGAGCAAGAAGGCAAATTTTCATAGATTTTTCAAATCCTCCATTTGGCGAGCAAGAAAGAAAACTAGTTAGAGCTGAAAGGGTTTTGTAGCTAGAGAAATTAAGAGACGTTGTAATTCTTTTGGCGCCTAGCATTATCTCTTTCATCATCACAATCGATGCGGTGTTTTTTTTTTGCGAGAATAAAACTTGTATTACTCGTCAAAGATTGATGCAATAGGAGGCACATAACTGTGCACGCCTAGGGGTCCTGCACCTAGCCATACAGCAGTACGACTGTGTAATTTACCAAAACTTGTCAAAAAATGGCTCACCATATTCTGACTACGTCGTACATGAGTAATATGAGTCTTCCTCTCTAACAGCTTATGATTAATCTTTTGGACCAAGAAAACAAAACTTGATCTATCTGGCTTCTCACTTTTCACCATACAAATGACCTCCAAACAATCAGTTTCAACCTTAAGACTAAGAGGTACTCCCTCCCTCCCATCCTTCCGATGGTGCACAAAGTTCAGTTTCTAATGCATCCATGAATGTTAGTAGGTGACGGCATGCAGTGAACACAATATTGCCTATAGTATCTCAAAGAATCATACTTGTGGACGAAGAACCATCAGATGCAAGAAAAGATCCGTCAGTGTTCAGTTTAACAAGACCTTCCACCAGCGGTTCCCACTTAAGTTTAGTAGGTTCTATGGTGTTCGACACTTGCTGCCCTATCAGTTCAGGTTCAAGTGCAAACTTGCCATTGATCAACTCCTGTTCAAATTATATATTCAGATTCATGACGGAAGAAACATAGTTGCACAAGAACCTCATAGATACGTCCAGTGATGGAGCAGGTTTAGAGTGTACCACTTTATTTCTTACATGCCAAATGCGCCAAAGTAACATAAAGAGATGTGGATTTTGCACTTCATTGAACTCGCTTACCAAATGGACATGACCGTTGGAGAGGAGCGCTCGGGCGACTCGCCGGCACCGCGGGGCACCACCGAGGGAAGGGAGATACGGCCGGTGGGGGTGCCCGCCGGGGTTGCGGGGAGGCAGGTGGCCTCGGATCTGCGTGCGGCTGCGTCGGTGGGTGGCCGGTTTTGGCTCCTGGGTGATGACTCCGATGATGAGGGCGACGCCAGCGCGGAGCCGAGCTTGGGCTCGAGTGAGGGAGGGGCACCTCTGGTCGCCGGCGTGCTCCTTTCCTATCGCACGCCGGGGTCGCTGGAAGGCAGGGCGGTGCGGGAGGTCCCGCCGCGCCCGACGGGCGGCATGGTGGGCGTCGGTGGGGCGCATGTCGGGTGCCGGATTGGCGGGTCTGAGGGGGTGTGCTACCTCTTGAGCACTGCGTTGGTTTTCCCTTGAAGAGGAAAGGGTGATGCAGTAAAGCAACGTAAGTATTTCCCTCAGTTTTTGAGAACCAATGTATCAATGCAGTAGGAGGCCACGCACGAGTCCCTCGCACCTACACAAACAAATAAATTCTCGCAACCAACGCAATAAAGGGGTTGTCAATCCCTTCACGGTCGCTTACGAGAGTGAGATCTGATAGATATGGTAAGATAATATTTTTGGTATTTTTATGATAAAGATGCAAAGTAAAATAAAAGGCAATAAAAATAGTAAGTGTTGGAAGATTAATATGATGGAAAATAGACCCGGGGGCCATAGGTTTCACTAGTGGCTTCTCTCGAGAGCATAACTATTACGGTGGGTGAACAAATTACTGTTGAGCAATTGATAGAATTGAGCATAGTTATGAGAATATCTAGGTATGATCATGTATATAGGCATCACGTCCGAGACAAGTAGACCGACTCCTGCCTGCATCTACTACTATTATTCCACACATCGACCGCTATCCAGCATGCATCTAGAGTATTAAGTTCATAAGAACAGAGTAACGCTTTAAGTAAGATGACATGATGTAGAGGGATAAACTCATGTAATATGATATAAACCCCATCTTGTTATCCTCGATGGCAACAATACAATACGTGTCTTGCTGCCCCTACTGTCACTGGGAAAGGACACCGCAAGATTGAACCCAAAGCTAAGCACTTCTCCCATTGCAAGAAAGATCAATCTAGTAGGCCAAACCAAACTGATAATTCGAAGAGACTTGCAAAGATAACCAATCATACATAAAAGAATTCAGAGAAGATTCAAATATTGTTCATAGATAAACTTGATCATAAACCCACAATTCATCGATCTCAACAAACACACCGCAAAAGAAGATTATATCGAATAGATCTCCACAAGAGAGGGGGAGAACATTGTATTGAGATCCAAAAAGAGAGAAGAAGCCATCTAGCTAATAACTATGGACCCGAAGGTCTGAGGTAAACTACTCACACATCATCGGAGAGGCTATGGTGTTGATGTAGAAGCCTTCCGTGATTGATGCCCTCTCCGACGGAGCTCCGGAAAAGGCCCCAAGATGGGATCTCACGGGTACAGAAGGTTGCGGCGGTGGAATTAGGTTTTTGGCTCCGTATCTGGTAGTTTGGGGGTACGTAGGTGTATATAGGAGGAAAAAGTATGTCGGTGGAGCAATGTGGGGTCCACGAGGATGGAGGGCGCACCCAGAGTGGGTAGGCACGACCCCCCTACCTCGTGCCTTCCTGGTTAATGTCTTGATGTAGGATCCAAGTCCTCTGGATCACGTTCGTTCTGAAAATCACGTTCCCGAAGGTTTCATTACGTTTGGACTCCGTTTGATATTCTTTTTCCGTGAAACTCTAAAATAGGCAAAAAATAGCAATTCTGGGTTGGGCCTCCGGTTAATAGGTTAGTCCCAAAAATAATATAAAAGTGTATAATAAAGCCCATTAATGTCCAAAACAGAATATAATATAGCATGGAACAATCAAAAATTATAGATACGTTGGAGACGTATCAGGGTGGGGTGCCTAGCTTCGTCCTCCCCGCTGCGCGGCGGCATCGAGGACTCGCGTGGGTGGATCTAGGTTCGTCGGCGGAAGTCGTGCCCGGCCAGCTGGCTCCGGGGCCTGGCGCGGCGGTGGTTTGAGCTAGATCAGCAGCGTTCCCCGATGGCTGTCGGGCGTCGCTTGCTTCGCCCGTCCTTGCCTGCGGGTGCGGTGGCGCTTCCAGGGGCGGGAGCTGGCCCGGGCCCCGTGATCCTGTGCGGTGAGGACGGTGCCCGGCCGGCCTCGTCGTCGGCGAGGTTCTCCGCCGCGGATTTTCCCCCTCTTGCCGACTCGGTGGGGTCCACGGGGATGCGGGTGGACGTGTCGGCCGCTCCTGGGCCTGTGGGTTGCTGGGCTGGGCCGGAGGTGTCGCGGGGACCAACCTTTGGGTTCAGTTTTGCGGAACTGGCTGCTCGGCCCCCGCACGATGTGGGCCTTTTTCCCCTGCCCAGCCCACCCGCCCCTTCATGTGCGACCTCTGGTGGCCCTGGCCGTCGTCGCCATATAAAGCGTTGGTGGTGGGTGCGGAAAGGGGATAAGGCATTTCAACTAGGGTTCCCAGTGGCTCCCAGAGATATTCGTCGGTGGGAGCGATCGGCTCGTTTCCTCCCTGCGGCGGTGGCGCCGCGCCTGGTGGCGGAGGGGTTGAGGATGGAGAAGGAACGGTGGCTGCAAGCGCATGACCGGAACAAGCGGCCCCGTGCGGAGATCCTCAGTGAGGGAGACGAGCTGGCCCGCGAAAGGGATCTTCGTGCCCAGCTCTCGGCGCGCCGGGAGATGCCGGCGAGGGAGGGCCGGGACCCGCCCGCGGATCGTGGCTCGCGGCCGCTGCGACGTTCGGCGTCGCGTGGGCGGGGCTCTTCGAGGGAGGTTTCTCCGCAGTTTCCCCCACCTCCCCCGGGCCTGCCCCCTGCGCAAAGCCAGCGGCGGCCGTCGGGCCGCCAGCAGGCGCAGGGCGCGGGCTCGGGTGGTGCGTGAGTGGTGGCGACCGAAGCCATGGTGGTGGAGAGGGGAATCGGCGCTCCTGGGACGGGCCCGGGGCTCCGTCTTGGCAACCACAGCGTCAAGCGGCTGGAGACATTTCTGATGTGCTCTGCTTCAAATGTGGGCGCAAGGGCCACTTTCAGATCATGTGTGAGTTCGAGCCGTTGTGGTTTGTGTGCAAACAGGAGGGGCACACCTCGAATCAGTGTCCGGCTCGCTAGGCCAAACCTGAGCTGGTGATGTATGGTTTCGGGGTGAAAGGACAAGGCTTTTACCTGCTAGAAGGAGGCGTGGAAGAGGAGATTCAACTGCCTGCAAATGCTGCCTCCGTGGTTTTCACAGTAGGAGAAGCTTCTGAAGAATCCCTCCGCGTGGATCTGAATGATATGTGGGACTCGGATTGGGATTGGCAAGTGACTGAAGTCCGCAAGAACTGCTTCTCTGTGGTGTACCCATCCAAGGATGTACTGCGGATGGCCAAGAAAAGTGGTACCATCACCCTCCCAATCAGTGAACACAAGGCCGAGGTGGGTTAGCCGTTTAGCGAAGCCCACGCTCTCTCTAGCTTCCAGGAATGGTGGGTGAGAGTGACTGGGATCCCAGGCAAGCTTCGACAGGCCCCGCTTCTGAAAGAGTTCCTGAGGGTCGTGGGCAAGGTTGTGGTTATTGATGACCTCTCCATCGTTCGGCCTGACATGGGTTGGCTTCGGGGTGCTCCTGTCCGGGCCAAAAATTGGTGCCGTGACCCGTCCACAATCAATGGGCTCTTTGAAATCTTTCGCGGCTAGCACGGTTTCATGATGAGGGTGGAGCGTGAGGTTGGCGCCCTCTTGCCCACCATTCGCCTCCTCCACCCCCCTCGCCCTCGCACGGATCAGATGGATGAGGACTGAGATGGAACGGATGACTCGGCGCCAAGTTTGAACACACATGACTGGGATGCGGCGGGCGCTAAATCAGGGAAAGCAACCGAGGGTGACAATTCAACGGTGGTGGCTTCCTCAGGAGTGTCAGGGCGCCAAGCACCTCTCTGCGTCCCTGATGTGGTGCTTTATGATACCTCAGTGGAACCTATGCCGGCTGTGCGCCTGCCTCCGGTGGACACGTCGCGTATGCTGCGACAGGAGATGGGCGAGACGCCTATTGGGGTGGACTAGTACGGGTCTAACATGTCAACGGTCGCTCTGCTCAAGGCTTCTACAATCGCGGAGGAGGTTCAAGAGGTCTCTCCGGTGCGGGATCGCGGGGGTTTGCGTCCGGTTGTCTCCGGCATCACGGCCGCCGACTCCCCCATCCCTAGCGCTACCTCTTCCCCTCGCTCAGATACCCCCTGCTCATCCCCTCCGCTGCACTCGGCGGCCTTCATCACGCCTTCTCCAGCAGGGGCTGCCAGGGGGAGAGCTTCGGGAGTGGATCCAGTGCAGCTGACAGACCGATTTGAGGGAGAGGACTTCATTGAAAACCTAATGCCGGTGGAAGAATGTGTGGCTGCATTTGAGGCGATTCGAGATGAGGGGGAGCGACTCCAGACCCCTACGCGACCAAGGACCGATGCAAAACCCTCCTCCCCAATGCGCGCGGCTAGGACGAGCACCAGGGTGGTTTCTTCCAAGGCGTCGAAGATGATGGAGAAGGCAATGACCCTTAAGGTCGGCAAGCATATTCAAGGTATCACTTCCAAGCCTGTTAGTCGCTCAATGTCGTCCTTTAAGGTCCTTTCTTTGGCTACCAATGCACATTTGTTGAGGGTGGCTAAAGATAGCAATGTGGTGTTGGGTTCGGAGGAGAATTCTCCCTTGGAGATCATTGATAGCTTCCATGCTCACGAGGAGGCGCAAGCTGCCATCGCCGAGGCCATTGCTCGCCGGGATCTAGCCCGAACGGCCCAGGCTGAGGCCCTCGCCGAAGCCCGCGCCTTGGAGTTGGGGGATGCTGCCAGGGAGACGGAAACTTCCTCGACCCAGGGCGCCTCAGGTTGGGGTCGGGGCAGAGGTCGCGGAGGTGGCCGGGGTCGGGGCCGCGGCAGGGGCCGCCTGACCCTTGAGCTCCAGCTGCCACTACAAGAAGGGACGGGGGCCTGGGCCCCCTTGGGAGACCAATGAAAGGCATCTTTTGGAACCTCAGGGGCTTTGGCCAGCAAGATCGTCGATGCCAACTTATCGAGTACATCAGGGAGCAGCATCTCGACTTTGTGGGGCTGCAAGAAACGATACGATCGTCTTACTCGGAGGCAGAGGTCGATTCCCTGGGAGGGGCCATAGATTTTCCTTGGGAGTGGGTGCCAGCCAAGGGGCGATCGGGTGGGATCTTTTTGGGTCTCAACAGCGAAACTTTTGACGATATTCATTTCTCTAGGGGGGGATTTTTCCTGGGTGCTGAGATGATCCAAAAGAACAATAACTTCAAATGGGAGCTCCTGGTTGTCTATGGGCCAGCGGGCCATTCAAGATCGATTGATTTCTTGAGGAAAATCTATCATAAAGCAAACTCCTCGCTGAACCCACTAGTGATTGGTGGGGATTTCAATCTTATAAGGGGGGCATAGGAGAAAAGTAACCAGCGGGTGAATAATCAAGGCCTTGTAGACGTTTTCAATAATTGGGTGGCGGACCTCTAGCTTGTTGAACTCCAATGTTCAGGGGCGCGTTTCACCTGGACAAATAACCAGGATTGCCCAATCAGCTGTGTGCTTGACCGTGTTTTTATCTCGACTGAGTGGGAATCAAAATTCCCGACTTGCTCCCTAGTGGCCGAGACACGGTTGGGGTCGGATCACTGCCCCTTAATTCTCAACTCGGGAGAGGAGATCAAGAAGCCAGAAGGCGCTTCTTTTTTGAACACCAGTGGCTGCTTCAACCGGGCTTTTTCGAGAGAATGACCCACATCTGGCTGGAGGCGAGGGCCAATAGACCGCACCGTTACGGGCCCCTTTGTGACGTATTAGATCAATGGCAACATTGCATCTGTAGATCGCGACATCACCTGAGAGGGTAGGGCGCCAATGTGGGGAGCCATCTTAGGACTCGGAAAGAGAATTTGATGAGAGAAATTAGGGAACTGGATGCAAGAGCAGATACCATGGGCCTATCTAATGAAGAATGGGCAAGAAGATATGCCGCCGAGGATGAAATGGTATTTATCCTTACATGTGAGGATATGTACTGACAACAAAGAGGCCAGCAGCACTGGATTCTTAAGGGGGATGCGAGTACGGAGTTTTTCCATGCTGTAGCAAATGGTAGAAAGCGTAGATGTACGATTACATGTCTAAGAGAGGGGGATAATGTGATCACCAATGAAGCAGATTTGCAGACACATATTGACGGATTCTATAGGGAGTTATTGGGATCCACATCGGGGGGTGCAGCATCTTTGGGCCCGAACATGTGGGCTGGTACAAGGAGAGTGTCTTTAAGTGACAACCAAGTACTGATCCGTCCATTCTCCCTTGAAGAGATAACGCATAACCTTATGGATATGCAGTCTAACACGGCCCCAGGCCCGGATGGATTCCCGGTTGCATTCTATAAGAAATTCTAGAAACTAGTGGGACCCCAATTTGCAACTCTGGTTCATGAATTTACGTTGGGAAGGATCGACGTGAAACGACTAAATTATGGGGTGCTAGCTCTTATTCCGAAAGTCCAGGGTGCGGACATATCAGACAATTCCGCCCTCTTACACTCATTAATGTGAGCTTCAGGCTCTTGGCGAAAGGGTTTTCATCACGCCTGGCTCCGGTGGCACATAAGGTGATTGATAAATCAAAAACAACCTTTATTAAAGGGCGAATTATCTTAGATGGTGTTGCTGTCTTACACGAAGTGCTCCATGAGATTCGGGCAACTAAGGAAGAGGTGTTTATCCTTAAGATTGACTTTGAGAAAGCATACGATAGGGTAAGATGGGAGTTCCTTGAGGAGGTGCTTAGAGAAAAGGGCTTTGACCCACTATGGATCAGTTGGATGCGCCAACTTGTGAGAGGGGGACAAACGGCGGTTAACAATAATGGACACATTGGATCCTACTTTAGAAACAAGAGGGGAGTTAGACAAGGCGACCCTATATCCCCTCTTTTATTTAATATCATTGTCGATGCGTTGGCTGGAATTCTTGATCATGCTAAGGCGGCAGGACACATATGTGGGGTAGCCATCAACATCATACCGGGAGGGATATCTCATCTACAATATGCGGACGACACTCTTATCTTTATTAAAAACTCTGAGAGGGAGATTATTAACCTAAAGTTCCTGCTTGTGTGCTTCGAGGATGTCGGGCCTCAAAATTAATTTTGACAAGAGCGAAGCCTTTGTCACAGGTGGGAACTTGGAATCCCAACTTAGGGCGGCGCATATGATGAACTGCGAGCTGGGGTCTATCCCCTTAAAATATTTAGGTATGCCAATCTCAGCAAGAGCCCTTCAAATCGCTGAGTTTCAGCCTGTAGTAGATAAAACAGCGGCAAGGGTGGATGTCACGCCCAAGATGCGACCCTATCCTAAAGGAACTCGAAGGTCCCACCAAGGATAGAAGCGCATCTTGAAGACGCTTTTGCAAGGTGGATATCGTTACATCAACATTACATAAAAGATGGGGATACATACAAGGCATACAAATGCTGCAAGAATACATCAATATACATGAGAACAACATCCGACTACGGATGAAACATAAACAGAAGCTCAAACGACATCCACCCTGCTAGCCCAGGCTGCCGACCTGGAACCTATCCTCTGATCGAAGAAGAAGCAGAAGAAAAACTCCAAAACAAGAAACATCGCTCTCGCGTCATGATCATCGTAAAACCTGTACCTGCAACTGGTGTTGTAGTAATCTGTGAGCCACGAGGACTCAGCAATCCCATTACCATGGGTATCAAGACTAGCAAAGCTTAATGGGTAAGGAAAGGGTAAAGTGGTGAGGTTGCAGCAGCGACTAAGCAAGTATGGGAGCTAACATACGCAAATAAGAGCGAGAAGAGGAGCAACGGAATGGTCGTGAAGCTAGCAATGATCAAAAGTGATCCTGAACTCCTACTTACGTCAAACATAACCCAGAAACCATGTTCACTTCCCGGACTCCGCCGAAAAGAGACCATCACGGCTACACACGCGGTTGATGCGTTTTAGTTAAGTCAAGTGTCAAGTTCTCTACAACCGGACATTAACAAATTCCCATCTGCCACATAACCGCGGGCATGGCTCTTGAAAGTTTATACCCTGCAGGGGTGTCCCAACTTAGCCCATTATAAGCTCTCACGGTCAACGAAGGATATTCCTTCTCCCGGGAAGACCCGATCAGTCTCGAAATCCCGGTTTACAAGACATTTCGACAATGGTAAAACAAGACCAGCAAAGCCGCCCGAATGTGCCGACAAATCCTGATAGGAGCTACACATATCTCGTTCTCAGGGCACACCGGATGAGCAATCCGTACAAGTAAAACTAGGCCTCAAGTTTCCCCAAGGTGGCGCTGCAAAGGGCTCTAGTTTGGACCAACACTCAGAGGAGCACTGGCCCGGGGGGGGGGGGGTAAAATAAAGATGACCCTCGGGAGCGCGACTCCCAAGGGAAAAAGTCTTAGGTAGGCAAATGGTAAAACCAAGGTTGGGCCTTGCTGGAGGAGTTTTATTCAAAGCGAACTGTTAAGGGGTCCCCATAACACCCAACCACGTTAGGAACGCAAAATCGAGGAACATAACACCGGTATGACAGAAACTAGGGCGGCAAGAGTGGAACAAAACACCAGGCATAAGGCCGAGCCTTCCACCCTTTACCAAGTATATAGTTGCATTAATTATATAAGAGATATTGTGATGTCCCAACATAAACATAATCCAACATGGAGCAATCTTCATCTTCACCTGCAACTAGCAACGCTATAAGAGGGGCTGAGCAAAGCGGTAAAAGAGCCAAACAACGGTTTGCTAGGAAGGGTGAAAAAGGTTAGAGGCTGACATGGCAATTTGGGAGGCTTGAAGAGCAAGTGATAGGTAGCGCAGCATAGCGATAGAACGAAGCAACTAGCATAGCAATGATAGTAATGAGATCCAAGGTTACGGTCATCTTGCCTGAAATCCCTCTACCAAGAAGAACGAGTCCATGAAGAAGATGAAGCCACGAAGACGAACCAAGCGTAGACGAACGAATCCTCACGATCGCAACGAAACGGGAACTATCGAGAAGAAGCACACAACATGGTAAACACACCACACATGAACAAGGCATGATGCTCAACCAAGCCGGATGCATGACTAAGCTACATGAATCTACTCATGGCAAGAGATGATGCATACAAGAGCAACACATCAAAGCAAGTTTAAATGAGGCCGGAAACAACATATGACAATTCCGGTAAGTCCCCATATGCAAATTTCGAAATTGATCCAGATCTGAATAAACCTTATGTTCAAGTTGTTAAACAGCAAGTTAAAATGCACCAAGATGATCTACACGAAATTCTAGTCAAGTTACATATAAAGTTCATTTAGTTCTGAGCTACGGCCTAGAAGATATGAGCAAAACAAATTAAACATGGCATTGATGCAAAATGCATTCAAACATCAAGCAAACACACTCAAAACATGGATGCAACATGATAATATGATACTACATGCAATTCTAACCAAGTTTCATATAGAGCACACTCAAAACGGAGCAACGGTTCAACACATACACACCAAACAAGATATAGCAACAATCTGTCCAAAACAGCAACTAGGTATCTTGCAAGCATCAAAACAATATGTTACAGCACCTCAACATGAAAACAAAAGGCATGGACATGATGTACCGGTAAAGCATGAGAAAACATGAACAATGATCTATCTCCAGAAAACACTATAACATGCTCAAAAGGACATGGCAAGATTGCGAATAATAACAGTTCACAGACTTAGCAGAAAAACTCTGGGCATGGCAGAAATAACATCAGGTTGCTAAGTTTAGACCTAGCAAACAACAGGCTACAGGAACAGATCATAGCAACCAAAGGCATGGCATGAATATACTAATTGCATAGAACAAAAGTCCCTTACTGATCACGAGCCAAAATGGCACAGAAGATATGATGGAACCCATGTAAACATAGCAAGTTTCAAAACTGAGCATGGCATAAACAGAATTATGAAGACATCTTTGCGAGCTCAAATCACTCATCACAAAACATTTCATGGCATGTGAAAGCATCCAACAGTAAGATGGCATAATTATGAACCTAAGAATGGCAAGATCAAGTTCATAGGATGCATGTATCACTAGCAAAACACATGTCAAAACTGAACTTCATGTTAACAGGCTGACAACAACATTATTTAGCAAATTGAGAGCAAGGTAACAACAAGCTACAGCAGGCTATAAATGCAAAAAAAGGGCATGGATGGATAGCGCATAACATGTGAACAAAACATCATTAGTGAACATCTCCAGATTATGCATAGAACTCATGGTGACAGCAGGTTAACATGGCATCACAATGTTACAGCTACAGACTTAGCAGAAATGACTAAGTCACAGAAATCAGCAACATCACGAAGGCTACTTTGCAAGCTTGTAACAATCAATACATGGTATATCATGAAGAGTAGATTGCACCACAGCAAATATGGAATATCGTATCCCATAACACATGTAGACATCATGCTCAAAAGAAAATTACACAAAAAGATACAAAAATGATAAATGAGCAAGATCTGTTAAACTACAGCAGACAACATCACATAGCAGTCTTGCAACGATGATTAGGGCATCAAGATGGACTCAAACAAGCATGGAACAGTGGAACAAAATGAAGAGCATCTCACAATGAACATTTCAATATATTATATGCATGAATCGGAGCACCAAGCACGAAGTTATGGCATGATGAACAGGGCAACATAATGCAACAATTTCGAGACTTAGAAAATATACCCCTCTCGGAAAAAGTCAACGGGACGGCGGGATCCGGGACGGAGTGGTGTGGGACGAGGCGGCCGTTTGGATCGGCGGGCTGGTGGATCTGGTACAGCCCGGCCGGATCCGGGACGAGGCGACTCCGGCGACGGCGGAGGTCGGGGACGGCGGCGGCGGTCGCCGGCGAGGCCGCGGGGAGGCGCGGGCGGCTGTCGGCGAACGGCGAGGAGAGCGGAGGAGCTCGGCAAGGCCGGCGGGCGGAGATCCGGCGAGGACGGGGCGCGCGCCAGTGAGGCAGCGCTCGGGCGAGCGGGCGCTCGGGCAGGAGCGGCGACCGTGGTAGGGTAAACTTTTGGCATTTGGAGGGAGGCTGGTCTTAGTAAATGATTGCCTGAAAAACATCCCCATGTTTGTTATGGGCTTTTACCTCCTCCAGGATGGGGTGCATGTCAAGTTGAATAGGGTGAGATCTCGATCTTTTTGGGCCAAAGAGCTCCAAAAACAGAAGTACCATATGGTCAGTTGGGAGGATATTTGTCGACCTAAGGAGGTGGGAGGATTGGGGGTTATCAACACCAAGATTGTGAATTGGTGCCTAATGACGAAATGGGCATGGATAATTCTTATAGGCCAAGGGGGCTTATGGCTTGATATATTTAGAAGGAAATACCTTTCGGTGGGGCGGATGGAATTTCGGAGAAGCACAAAACTCTCACAATTTGCGAGGGACATTAAGAAAGTCCAACCACTCCTCCGGTTAGGTACAAAATATAAGGTCCTCAATGGCAACTTAGCTTGCTTTCGGTCTGACCGGTGGTTGGGTGAGGATGCTCTTATGAACACGTACCCGCTCCTGTATGCTATCACAGACAAACCAAACACCCGGGTTGCCGATATGTCGTTGCATGATCACTGGGCCCCACACTTCTGCCGTCCCCTTGGGCCGTTAGAAGCTATAGAATGGGATAGTCTACGAGACACTCTGCAGGAGGTGCACATCACCTTGAGCAGGATGAGGTCCTTTGGTCTGGTATATGGAAGGCGCAGATCCTAGCCAAAATCTAGATCTTCCTATGGCAAGTTGCGCGTAACATGATTATGAGTGGTGATCAAGTTCAAAAGCGAAGGGGACCAGGTGATGGGAAATGCGTTTGGTGTGGTGAGAGTGAGGACCGAGACCATATCTTGTTCCGATGTGTTATGGCCAGATTTGTGTGGAGCAAAATTAGAGGGGCGACAGGGTGTTCTTGGAACCCGGGTGACTTCATTGCCTTTTACCGCCTTGCATCTAGTACGGTTGGGTGAGATAGAAGAATGGCGTGGGTCGGATTTGGGGCCATATCTTGGGCCTTGTGTACTACTAGAAATAAAGCTTTGATTGAGGGGCAATTCATTCGACATCCGGCTGACCTATTATACAAATTGGTGTCTTTCCTGCAGCTGTGGAAATTGTTGGCAAGGCCACAGGACAGAGGGCACGTGGAGGAGCTCGTCACAAGAGTGCGGGCAAGGTGCACTGAGCTTCGGAGAGCGACCTAAAAGCGAACACTGACGTTGACGTCTCCAGCTACCTCGACAGCCTTAATCTCTTTTGCTGCTTAAACGCGCTGCGTCGCGTTAGCTGGCTTTGGCCATGTATCCCTTTTTCGTTTCTCCGCTTTACTATGCTTGAACCTGGTTTGTACTCTAAGGGCCTCAGTTTAAGGCCGGGCAGATGCCTCCTTTCTAAAAAAATGGAATATCCATTCTGGCCCGGTATTCATCACCTTTTCAATATCCGGGATTGACCAACACTTGTCCATTGCTCGCCAGAGAGACATAGCCAGGGGGCATCTACATAGGGCATGGAAAGAATCGATGTGGTGGTTTATTATATGTATTTTTTGAAACAAGACAAAAGACTGCCATTTTCATTGATTAAAGAAGAAGATTTAGACAAAACACGCCAAGCAGGGAAACAAAACAAATACTCTCGCGGCATTACAATACTCAACTGTGTAGCCCCAGCCAAGGCCCAAAGCCTGGCCTCCTCCTTGATCTTTGAGATAATCACCATCATCGGGGCACTAAGGTTGCGAACGACTCTAGCATCCCACGTAACAAAGCATCATCAAGGAGGAGATGGACTTCCAGTGTTGGCCCCTCATGCTAGCCATATCGATCCACCAGTCCTTACGCAGAGGACGTCGAGCACTCCCCATTAGCAGGGAATTTCCAATTAATGGTGTCCTAAATTCCTTGGATGAGGCAAATATGAGTGAACTTTTCCCAAAGGGTGACAAACTCCCGGATGTGCTCCATTGACAAGCCTTGGTGAGTGTCAATCTGTGTCAGGACCCCGATTCTAAGTCACACCGATCAAGCATGTAACACCTCATATCACTTTGCGGCCTCACGCACGGTATTCCCACGGGTGTCGTCTTACCATGGCCCGGGACCGTTTGCGCCTTTTGGCTCACGTATATGATAGTGTCGCTAGCATCCATATGACAGAGAACCCGGGCCGACATGACTAGTTGTGAACCCAAAGTGGCACCAACTTACAGAGACAGGCATACATGAATCAACATCGAGCATTACGGTCAGCAGCGTGCGAATCCGGGCTGTAGCACTGGGCTAACAGGACTCCGGGAACCCGGGCTATAGCAGGCTAGGCAGGACTCCGGATGTCACCGCGTGACATTTCCCCGAAGGGACAGACACAGGAACGAAGTGAATCACATGCCGGCCAGTCAAGTGTTCCGGAGCAGTAGTGCTGGGCTAGCAGGACTCCGGTGAACCGGGCTGTAGCGGACTACTATGGCTCATGGAAGCACAAGACTACATTTCCCCATAAGAGAGGCTACCAAGGATAAACAACTAGGTTGTCGGATCCCACACATACCAAGAATTTCAATCATACACACAATATGCTCGATATGTGTAAATACAACATGGCATCACAACAAAACTCTACGACTCAAAGTATTTATTCCGGCTCCGAGGAGCGAGATATTACAAACATGGGTCTCATGACCCCACATACAGAGCATACAAGCAACAAGCACATGCGGAAGCTTAACTTGTCTGAGCACAGACAACTACAAATGAAGAAGGCTGAGAAGCCTCACTATCTACAAGACCCTCCCAAGGGTACAAGATCGTAGCTGAGGTAACAAGCTAAACGTCGAAGTCCACGCGGAACTACTAGCGAGACTGACGTCTCTCTGCAAAACATAAAATAGGCAAACATGAGTACAAATGTACCCAGCAAGACTTACATCAGAACTAGCTACATATGCATCAGTATCAACAAAGGGGGTGGTGGAGTTTGACTGCAGCAAGCCAGCTTTGACTCAGTGGCTATCCTAACTATGACTGCAGGTAACTCTTTTGAGGTGGCGCACACGAGTCCACATATTCACCATCACAATACACCACTATGGATCTGCTCCCGTCTCCCTACGAGAAGGCCATCCATAGCACTCACGCTTATCTTGCAAGTTTTAGAGTATCCACTTTCACTTGTCTATGAACTGTACAGGCAACCCAGAAGTCCTTTACCGCGAACACGGCTATTCGAATAGATGATGTTAACCATGCAAGGGTGTACTTCTTCACACACGCTCTCGCCACTTACCACCATGTACACGTCGTGTATCTCGGCAACCTTCAAGCGGAAGCCTAGCGAGGGAGTCGGCCATGACCTGACTAACCACACAAGTCTCTAGTCCAGGTTTATCGCCTATTCGGGTTCCATCCGCAAGGAGATCCGGCCGGGGTGTCGCTCACGGCCCCAAACGATGTGACCAGGGTTCCCAAGCCCACCATCCGGGTGCCACTTGGTACATCGTGCCACTGTGCCTAGTCTGTCCCAAGACCACCTGTAAAGGGTGCCACTTGGTAGACTACTAACACTACTTACAAACACCAGAAACTAGTTGCAACTCCTGGACAGAGATCAGGTTGATTAATAAGTCGAGAGAGCTTGGAGCGCCCGGAGCCCAATGTGTGGTAGTAGCTGTTCATGGATCCCAAACACAGAACTCAGTTCCTGAGGACGGTTTCAATGAGACAACCCACCATGTACTCCTACATGGCCTCTCACCGCTATCTTTACCAAATTGTGTTCACACACTTAGCTCCCATCAGTAGGACATGTTCACACCTTCCAATTCATTCCCGATGAATCAGACCCGACTCAACTCTAAGCAGTAGCAGGCATGACAAACAAGCATGAATGAGTAGGCACATCAGGGCTCAAACAACTCCTACTCATGCTAGTGGGTTTCATCTATTTACTGTGGCAATGACAGGTCATGCAGAGGAAAGGGGTTCAACTACCGCAGCATGTAACAGTTGAATGCTTGTTGTCCTAATGCAATAAAAGAGAGCAGAAGTGAGAGAGTGGGTTTGTATCGGAATTAACAAGGGGGTTTTGCTTGCCTGGCACTTCTGAAGATAGTATAGATCTTCATCGGTGTCATCGAACTCATCGTCGGAACATACGTCTACCGAGGGGGAACAACACCGGCAAACAGAGAATAAACATAATCAATGCAATGCACAATATGATGCATGAACATGGCATGTATATGTGATGTTGTTTGTGCTAATGCCAACAGCAACAAGTTCAATGGAGCTCATTTGAATCAAGGATTCAAATGCAACTCCAAACCTAAGCATTTTAAATGCCCTTTATGTGTTTTCATCTATACAGCAGGTTTAGGTTGGTTTGTCATGCATGAAACTAGTACAGATGGATAGATTGAATTTTTCTGATAATTTTTCATATATAAATGATTACATTCTGAGCTATGGTTGATTTTATATGATTTTTAGAAGTTTTGGGCATTTTCTGAAAATAATAATCATTTAAGATTTATTTAAATTCCAGAAAGGAATTATTGCGTCAGCATGACCTCATAGTGACGTCAGCAGGTCAACGGCTCGGTCCAGGTCAAACCTGACGGCTGGGCCCCACACGTCAGCTGGTCAGCTAATTGACAGGGTTAATTAACACTAATTTAATCCTAAACTAGAAATTAGTTAGGGGTTGGCCCCACATGTTAGTGACTCAGGGGGAAGTCAAACAGGGTCAACCCGGGTCAAACTCGCCGGAGTTGACCCGGTGCTCGTCGCCGGCAAGGCCAGAGACGGCGGAGGGGCTCGGGATTCCTCCTCCGACGACCAAATGGCCGGCGGAGGGCATCCACACGACGGGGAGGCTCGTCCGCGTCGAGTGGTGCACGCAGCAGCGGCTCCGGTGGGCTAAGTCGACGGCGGCAACGACTTGCACGGCGGCCGGAGTTCGGGAGTGCTTGGAATCAGCGTTGTGGTGCACTGTGGGACGAACGGGTGGGCTAGTTCGGCTCCTGGGAGCAGCACGAGCGCGATGACGTGCTCTGGGGCAAGCTGAGCTTGCTCTAGCCACGATGACGACTTTGCCGGCGGCGTGAAGCTCGCGGGCATGGCGGAAAGAGATGCTACAGCGAGCTACATGCCACGGGGATAAGGGGAGACGGTGAAGGAGCTCACTGGGAGGTCGAAGAGCAGCTCCGTGGGCTCGGGGAGGCGCTCGGGGCGGCGAATCGACGATGACGATCTTCGGTGGCCGACGAGGGAAACGGCGGCGATGGCGGCGCAGCAGAGCTTCTGGCGCCGCGTGACTCGGTGGAGAGGACGAAGACGGCGAGGCAAAGACGCCTGGGACGGAGAGGGAGCGAGGGACTGGCTGTGGCAGCGGCGGTGCACGGCGGCGCTCTCTGACGCATTCGGGTCCGGGCGGGACAGAGAGCAGAGGAGAGGGAAGGCACGGGAGGAGAGTGAGGGGGTACGAGGCTGGCGCGTGGCATTCATAGCTGCGTCGGGGAAGCGGCGGAAGCAGGAGGTGGCGTGTCGTGTGGCCAGCGCGCAGCGAGCACGCGCCCTGCGTCCGACTGGCGCGAGGTGGAAGACGCCTCTGCCCCTGGTGGGCTGGGCTGTCTTACCGGGCCGCCAGTTGGCCAGGTAAATGGGCTGCCAGGTAAGTTCTTCTCTCTCTCTCTGCTTTCTCTATTTTGTTTTCTCTTTTCTATTTTTGTAGTCTGTTTGTGATTTAGTTCTAAGACCAAATCAATATCAAAATTCATAAAAATAATTGTGTGAACTAAATGGACTTATCCTAATCCACACAACAATTTTCAGAATTATTGAACATATATTTATTATATAATAAATATAGATCCAATTCGAATATTTATTGAATTAATTCAAAGGCCCAAAATAATTGTTTCTGAGATTCTAAAAATATTGGTTTGAATTTTATCCCTTGCCAATATTTGCAGTGATTCACAGGAACATTTTCTTAGACTTATTTGAAGCAATTTTTATCTTGGTCATTTTTAGAAATGATTTCTGAGGCTTTCACATGTCCCCGTTTCCAGTTTCTTGAAATTAATAGGATGCATGATGCTCACTGATGCAACTATCTGCAAACAATTCTAGGGCAGTGACAACTCACCCCCACTAAACAAGAATCTCGTCCCGAGATTCAAGGCGTGAGGTAAGAAGACAGAGGGACACAAGCTAACAAGATTTCCAAGATCCAACTGTCCTTCTCGAAGATGTTGATTCATTGCATCATCTTGATCTCGACGTCTTGCTTTGAGAACTTCATCGAACATGACAACGAGAGGAAAGGGAGAATTTTAGAAGAATCGATCTTCTTGAGGTTCGAGCAACTTAGGATTATCACAAGGATCACAAGATCAACTCAAGGAATGAGACGTAGAAACATCTCTGGAGCTGAGAGGCAAAACATGCATTAGGCGGGACGGAAGAAACAATTTGACAGTTTCAAAGTAGCGAGGAAGCAATTACCATGATCCCATAACGGCTCATAGAATTATCCCCTTAAATGGCAAAAGAATTACTTTTAATATCTAGATCATTGAAACTCTTTGTACCGGCCTAAGACAGACACAAACGATCGTGAGAAGGAGCTTGAAGAAATGGCATACCCATATTAGAATGCATGATGCGGACTACCTTGTAGAGGACAATGTAATGGATGATCTTTATGTATCATCGGAAATGGATGTGACCCATGGTAAGTCCACTTTTGAAGGTGATCCTAGACATCAATTACTGAGAGGGGCAGCCCATGGGAAATTGGCACAATGGCGGTGCAAGCTAGGAACAAATGCAAATGTTGGGAATGTTCCAACCATCATATCTGCCTGAGATTCAGATCTGGTTAGTAACACGATACTTCAGACTCAACATGTCTTCAAAAGAAAGTTTTCAACACAATTCGACGAGATGGCGTTGCGAGATTCTCGGGGAGTGAACTACGATAGCAAGCTCCAAAACATGAGCTGGTTCTGCTACATACATGTGAACACGTTGTCCAAGATAAGCATGACCACATAGTAGTCTTACAACGAAACACTACCGAGTTCTGATTGGGAACCATCATTGCGGAGAGCGAAGTCCTTGTATAAGCCCGGGTCATAAGAAGGAACTTCTTTTCCTTGATCAAGTCAATCAGTGGCTTTGTGTGCTTGGAATACATATGGGATGGAGATGATCAGTCTATCAAACCATAGAATACTTCGCACATGCGTGACTGACTTCGGACGATTCCATAGGAGGCAAAAAAAACTTTCTTGAATTCACGGCGGCAACTTGCTTCAAATGCACATGAACTAGAGGAAGTCACTTCTTTCATCCAAACATATACCTCATCAATGGAACACGAAGGCAACGCTTAAAAAGTTTCCAACACTATTTAATGTTCAACATGAATCATGGACGAGATAAAATGCTGCTGATGGGCTCAACAACAAGTCATTGGGATTTCCATATAACTGGAGTTCCACAATTATGTGAACATGGTGATAGCACTGGGCAGACCCAAGGATATAATGGTGCATGCTCGAGGGGTCAACCACGAGTGAGACAACATTACGAATATCGTTGGTTCTGATTTGATTTGAGGATAGCCCATACTCAATCAACGTTTGGATAAGATGATAGGTCCATTAGCTGAACACGAAGATCAATCAATGAAGATATCATCTTTCTTTAACACACACAAACACAAGGATATCCCTTTGAAAATGAACTAAATCAGGCAGCTTTTATCCTGCAACTCTCCAAGTTGTTGTTCAGCTTAACCAACTAGCTCAGGGGTACCCAACACAGATTCTTGGAGAAGGGGTGGTTACAAGGAACCAACTTGATCACGAGCTCAGCATATCGGTCAGGGAATAGCCTGGTGATACTTCCGAGAAGATATTCAGAGAATCACGAACCACCGATATGTTACTAAGCTCGAGAACAATCTTGCTTTTCAGGCAAGACGATGTGGTCAAGAGAGTTTGATCGAAGAGTGCACCGAAAATAAGGACTAGGTAGCACAATCAGTCCTAGTATGGTGATTCAAATAACCAACACACTAAGAATGAAATTATTGTCCTTTAACTACCAAGCAACGAGGTTGCAAGGAGTATTGATTTCACACATCACGATACATCTGTCGACATTCCGGTTACAACAACACAGGGACCGAGGAATGAACAATGATGGCAAGAAGTATCACTGTGTCAAGAACTCATAAGAGATGGTGCAATTCCCATGACATTCTTGACATAAGATGGTAATACTCCAGGGTAGAACAGAACAAAATCTGGATGGCATTCTGATATGTGGAATACAACTGCTTTGACCCAATCCTAGAAATGGATAAGGTACTGGAGTTTGTTTCTCCAAGTCATTCCGGAATAGAATGGCTTGACGGGCCACAAGAATAATAGGCATCGATAACATGAATGCACAACTACTCTTGACCAACAATTGATAGACTAAGGTCGGAATACAATTAAAGAGAGACAACTCAAAGGAACATACGGTTTTCTGAGTTGCGGATGCATAGATTTAGTATGTCAAACAAGTTCAACATATTTCTTCCAGATAAACCATGCAGAAAGGTATGACTAGCAGATTCACAATGTAGAATGGAGAACTCATCAAGAGCACTCTGGTTGTGATCTTTTGGTTCAAAAGAACTTCTGCCATAAGCAGTTCATGGTATTTGGAAGAAGGAAATACCACGAACCTCGAGGACTATCGCAAAGGTTACTAATATCCTAAAGGAACTAGCAAACACTATCAACAAGAAGTAAGTAGGGTGAATCTCGGGTTCAAGAACCCAGGAGTAGAATACCTACTAACTAATAACATCACGGGATGCTTTCGAGAAGAATGGCCAGAATCATCACACTAGGAATATAAAGCATTGCTAGATTACTGGGTGATTCTCTAAGACACCTATGGCCATAATAATAGTTCGAACATGTATGTCGAGGCAACAGAGTACCTCAACTCACCGATTAGTGTGGTTAAACTGGCCCAAAAGGACATCGGGAACTGGGAGGAAGGATTTCCAAATGCATCAGATTATTTAGAAACCTGGGATGACTCAGACAGCATAACGGCTGTAAATGCTCAGAAAGATTTAAGACATCCTGCAAAATGGTGGCATAACCACTCAACGTCACAATATCAAGGTTCTGAGATCAACTAACAACACACGAAAGTAGTAGGAACTGAACTGAGGCTTGAGTCCATCAATCCTATAAGTCTACAGATTAGTAACACGTGATCCTGATAGACAGAAGAGAAAGCCTAGTTCTTAATACCCGTAGAAAAGAAGAGGATGACTCAGATCAGAAGGACATAAGGTAAAGGAGTAAAAAGATCCTTACATTCCTTTCCACAATCCATTCCCTTACATAACTAAAGCATTTCTAGACTCAACTTCGACCAGTTTGGCTTGGTAATCCTACAGGCAATCAGGCTCTGATACCAGAGCTGTCAGGACCCCGATTCTAAGTCATACCGATCTAGCATGTAACACCTCATATCACTTTGCGGCCTCACGCATGGTATCCCACGGGTGTCGCCTTACCATGGCCCGGGACCGTTTGCGCCTTTTGGCTCACGTATATGAATGTGTCGCTAGCATCCATATGATAGAGAACCCGGGCCGACATGACTAGTCGTGAACCCAAAGTGGCACTAACTTACGGGGACAGGCATACATGAATCAACATCGAGCATGTCGGTCAGTAGCGTGCGAATCCGGGTTGTAGCACTGGGCTAACAGGACTCCGGGAACCCGGGCTGTAGCAGGCTAGGCAGGACTCCGGATGTCACCGCATTACATTTCCCCGAAGAGACAGACACAGGAACGAAGTGAATCACATGCCGGCCAGTCAAGTGTTCCGGAGCAGTAGTGTTGGGCTAGCAGGACTCCGGTGAACCGGGCTGTAGCGGACTACTATGGCTCATGGAAGCACAAGACTACATTTCCCCATAAGAGAGGCTACCAAGGATAAACAACTAGGTTGTCGGATCCCACACATACCAAGCATTTCAATCATACACACAATATGCTCGATATGTGTAAATACAACATGGCATCACAACAAAACTCTACGACTCAAAGTATTTATTCATTAGGCTCCGAGGAGCGAGATATTACAAACATGGGTCTCATGACCCCACATACAGAGCATACAAGCAACAAGCACTTGCGGAAGCTTAACTTGTCTGAGCACAGACAACTACAAATGAAGAAGGCTGAGAAGCCTCACTATCTACAAGACCCTCCCAAGGGTACAAGATCATAGCTGAGGTAACAAGCTAAACGTCGAAATCCACGCGGAACTACTAGCGGGACTGACGTCTCTCTGCAAAACATAAAATAGGCAAACGTGAGTACAAATGTATCCAGCAAGACTTACATTAGAACTAACTACATATGCATCAGTATCAACAAAGGGGGTGGTGGAGTTTGACTGCAGCAAGCCAGCTTTGACTCAGTGGCTATCCTAACTATGACTGCAGGTAACTCTTTTGAGGTGGCGCACACGAGTCCACATATTCACCATCACAATACACCACTATGGATCTGCTCCCGTCTCCCTACGAGAAGGCCATCCATAGCACTCACGCTTATCTTGCGAGTTTTAGAGTATCCACTTTCACTTGTCTATGAACTGTACAGGCAACCCAGAAGTCCTTTACCGCGGACACGGCTATTCGAATAGATGATGTTAACCCTGTAGGGGTGTACTTCTTCACACACGCTCTCTCCACTTACCACCATGTACACGTCGTGTATCTCGGCAACCTTCAAGCGGAAGCCTGGCGAGGGAGTCAGCCACGACCTGACTAACCACACAAGTCTCTAGTCCAGGTTTATCGCCTATTCGGGTTCCATCCGCAAGGAGATCCGGCCGGGGTGTCGCTCACGGCCCCAAACGATGTGAGCAGGGTTCCCAAGCCCACCATTTGGGTGCCACTTGGTACACCGTGCCGCTGTGCCTAGTTTGTCCCAAGCCCACCTGTACGGGGTGCCACTTGGTAGACTACTAACACTACCTACAAACACCAGAAACTAGTTGCAACTCCTGGACAGAGATCAGGTTGATTAATAAGTCGAGAGAGCTTGGAGCGCCCGGAGCCCAATGTGTGGTAGTAGATGTTCATGGATCCCAAACACAGAACTCAGTTCCTGAGGACGGTTTCAATGAGACAACCCACCATGTACTCCTACATAGCCTCTCACCGCTACCTTTACCAAATTGTGTTCACACACTTAGCTCCCATCAGTAGGACATGTTCACACCTTCCAATTCATTCCCGATGAATCAGACCTGACTCAACTCTAAGCAGTAGCAGGCTTGACAAACAAGCATGAATGAGTAGGCACATCAGGGCTCAAACAACTCCTACTCATGCTAGTGGGTTTCATCTATTTACTGTGGCAATGACAGGTCATGCAGAGGAAAGGGGTTCAACTACCGCAGCATGTAACAGTTGAATGCTTGTGGTCCTAATGCAGTAGAAGAGAGCAAAAGCGAGAGAGTGGGTTTCTATCAGAATGAACAAGGGGGTTTTGCTTGCCTGGCACTTCTGAAGATAGTATAGATCTTCATCGGTGTCATCGAACTCATCGTCGGAACATACGTCTACCGAGGGGGAACAACACCGGCAAACAGAGAATAAACATAATCAATGCAATGCACAATATGATGCATGAACATGGCATGTATATGTGATGTTGTTTGTGCTAATGCCAACAGCAACAAGTTCAATGGAGCTCATTTGAATCAAGGATTCAAATGCAACTCCAAACCTAAGCATTTTAAATGCCCTTTATGTGTTTTCATCTATACAGCAGGTTTAGGTTGGTTTGTCATGCATGAAACTAGTACAGATGGATAGATTGAATTTTTCTGATAATTTTTTATATATAAATCATTACATTCTGAGCTACGGTTGATTTTATATGATTTTTAGAAGTTTTGGGCATTTTTTGAAAATAATAAATTATTTAAGACTTATTTAAATTCCAGAAAGGAATTATTGCGTCAGCATGACCTCACAGTGACGTCAGCATGTCAACGGCTCGGTCCAGGTCAAACCTGACAGCTAGGCCCCACACGTCAGCTGGTCAACTAATTGACAGGGTTAATTAACACTAATTTAATCCTAAACTAGAAATTAGTTAGGGGCTGGCCCCACATGTTAGTGACTCAGGGGGAAGTCAAACAGGGTCAACCTGGGTCAAACTCGCCGGAGTTGACCCGGCGCTCGTCGCCGGCAAGGCCAGAGACGGCGGAGGGGCTCGGGATTCCTCCTCCAGCGACCAAATGGCCGGCGGAGGGCATCTACGCGACGGGGAGGCTCGTCCGCGTCGAGTGGTGCACGCAGCAGCGGCTCCGGTGGGCTAAGTCGACGGCCGCAGCGACTTGCGCAGCGGCCGGAGTTCGGGAGTGCTTGGAATCGGCGTTGTGGTGCACGGTGGGACGAACGGGTGGGCTAGTTCGGCTCTTGGGAGTAGCACGAGCACGATGACGTGCTCAGGGGCAAGCTGAGCTTGCTCTAGCCACGGTGACGACTTTGCCGGCGGCGTGAAGCTTGCGGGCACGGCGGAGAGAGATGCTACGGTGAGCTACATGCCACGGGGATAAGGGGAGACGGTGAAGGAGCTCACTGGGAGGTTGAAGAGCAGCTCCGTGGGCTCGGGGCGGCGGATCGACGACGACGATCTTCGGTGGCTGACGAGGGAAACGGCGGCGGTGGCAGCGCAGCAGAGCTTCTGGCGCCACGTGACTCGATGGAGAGGACGAAGACGGCAATGCGGAGACACCTGGGACGGAGAGGGAGCGAGGGAGTGGCTGTGGCCGCGGCGGTGCACGGCGGCGCGAGCAGAGGAGAGGGAAGGCACGGGAGGAGAGTGAGGGGGTACGGGGCTGGCTCGTGGCGTTCACAGCCGCGTCGGGGAAGCGGCGGAAGCAGGAGGTGGCGTGGCGTGTGGCCAGCGCGCAGCGAGCACGCGCCCTGCGTCCGACTGGCGCGAGGTGGAAGACGCCTCTGCCCCTTGTGCGCTCGGCTATCTTACCGGGCCGCCAGCTGGACAGGTGAGTGGGCTGCCAGGTAAGTTCTTCTCTGTCTCTGCTTTCTCTATTTTGTTTTCTCTTTTCTATTTTTGCAGTCTGTTTGTGATTTAGTTCTAAGACCAAATCAATATCAAAATTCATAAAAATAATTGTGTGAACTAAATGGACTTATCCTAATCCACACAACAATTTTCAGAATTATTGAACATATATTTATTATATAATAAATATAGATCCAATTCAAATATTTATTGAATTAATTTAAAGGCCCAAAATAATTGTTTTTGAGATTCTAAAATTATTGGTTTGAATTTTATCCCTTGCCAATATTTCCAGAGATTCACAGGAACATTTTCTTGGACTTATTTGAAGCAATTTTTATCTTGGTCATTTTCAGAAATGATTTCTGAGGCTTTCACATGTCCCCATTTCCAGTTTCTTGAAATTAACAGGATGCATGATGCTCACTGATGCAACTATCTACAAACAATTCTAGGAATGTGACAATCTGGCGGTCCCATGAGTTATTGAACATAGCCATGCTAACTGGGCGGTTCTTCTTGCGAGATAGTTCGAAGATCTTGGGTGCGACGTCTCCCAGACTAATGCCCTGTAGCCAAGGAGAATCCCAAAATTTAGCCTTGTTCCCATCTCCCACCATGACTTTGGTAGCCGCCGCAAAGATGTCAGGGTCATTGTCTTACATGGAAACCCAAGACCCAACAAACTCTTAGGGGGCTCGACCCGTTCATACCTGAGCCAACAAATATGAAGCACAGTGGCAAACTTCTCTGAATTAAGAATACCCAGGCCACCACAAGATTTTGGCTTACAAACCAGCTACCAATTGACTTTGCACTTGCCTCCACCCACTTTATCACAACCTGCCCAAAGATAGGTGTGTCTCAAAGAATCGATCTTATTTCTAACCTCAAACGGCACATCAAGTGGCGTAAGTGTTGTGGAACGTAGCATGAAATTTCAAAAAAAATCCTACGCTCACGCAAGATCTATCTGGGAGATGCATAGCAACGAGAGGGGGATAGTGTGTCCACGTACCCTCGTAGACTGAAAGCGGAAGCGTTAGTTAACGCGGTTGATGTAGTCGAACGTCTTCACGATCCAACCGATCCAAGTACCGAATGTACGGCACCTCCGTGTTCAGCACACGTTCCGCACGATGACGTCCCTCGAGCTCTTGATCCAGTAGAGGGTCGAGGGAGAGTTCCGTCAGCACGACGGCGTGGCGACGGTGTTGGTGATGTGATCCGTGCAGGGCTTCGCCTAAGCACTACGACAATATGACTAAGGTGGTAAACTGTGGAGGGGAGGAGGCGGCCGGCCTAGGGGGCGCGCCAAAGGGGGGAGTCCAACTAGGAATCCCAATCCTAGTTGTTGGATTTCCTTTCCTTTTTCTGGAATGGGGAAAGAGGGAAGGGAGAGGAAGAGGAGAAGGAAAGGGGGCGCGCCCACCTCCCTATTCCAATTCGGACTCCCTATAAGGAGGGGGCGCGGCCACCCCTTGTGGGATGCCCCCCTCTCCCCTATGGCCCATCTAGGCCCAGTATTCCCCCTGGGGGTTCCGGTAACCCCTCGGTACTCCAGAAAAATACCCGAATCACTCGGAACCTTTTCGATGTCCGAATAAAACTATCCAATATATGAATCTTTACCTCTCGACCATTTCGAGACTCCTCGTCATGTCCGTGATCTCATCCGGGACTCCGAACAAACTTTGGTCACCAAAACATATAACTCATAATACAAATCGTCATCGAACGTTAAGCGTGCGGACCCTACGGGTTCGAGAACTATGTAGACATGACCGAGACACATCTACGGTCAATAACCAATAGCGGAACCGGGATGCTCATATTGGCTCCTACATATTCTACGAAGATCTTTATCGGTCAAACCGCATAACAACATACGTCATTCCCTTTGTCATCGATATGTTACTTGCCTGAGATTCGATCATCGGTATCATCATACCTAGTTCAATCTCGTTACCGGCAAGTATCTTTACTCGTTCCGTAATGCATCATCCCGCAATTAACTCATTAGTCACATTGGTTGCAAGGGTTATAGTAATGTGCATTACTGAGAGGGCCCAGAGATACATCTCCGATACACGGAGTGACAAATCCTAATCTCGATCTATGCCAACTCAACAAACACCTTCGGAGACACCTGTAGAGCATTTTTATAATCACCCATTTATGTTGTGACGTTTGATAGCACACAAGGTGTTCCTCCGGTATTCGGGAGTTGCATAATCTCATAGTCAGAGGAACATGTATAAGTCATGAAGAAAGCAATAGCAATAAAACTAAAGGATCATTATGCTAAGCTAACGAATGGGTCTTGTCCATCACATCATTCTCTAATGATGTGATCCCGTTGATCAAATGACAACACATGTCTATGGTCAGGGAACTTTACCATCTTTGATTAACGAGCTAGTCAAGTAGAGGCATACCATGGACACTCTATTTTATCTATGTATTCACACATGTACTAAGTTTCCGGTTAATACAATTCTAGCATGAATAATAAACATTTATCATGATATAAGGAAATATAAATAAAAACTTTATTATTGCCTCTAGGGCATATTTCCTTCAGTCTCCCACTTGCACTAGAGTCAATAATCTAGTTCACAGCGCCATGTGATGTAATACTAATAGTTCACATTTTTATGTGATTAACACCTATAGTTCACATTGCCATGTGATCAACACTCAAAGGGTTTACTAGAGTCTAGTTCACATCGCTATGTGATTAACACCCAAGAGTACTAAGGTGTGATCATGTTTCGCTTGTGAGAGAAGTTTAGTCAACGGGTCTGCCACATTCAGATCCGTATGTATTTTGCAAATTTCTATGTCTACAATGCTCTGCACAGAGCTACTCTAGCTAATTGCTCCAACTTTCAATATGTATCCAGATTGAGACTCAGAGTCATCCAGATCGGTGTCAAAGCTTGCATCGACGTAACTCTTTACGACAAACTCTTTATCACCTCCATAACCGAGAAATATCTCCTTACTCTTCTAAGGTTAATTTTGAACGTTGTCCAGTGATCGACTCCTGGATCACTATTGTACCCCTTTGCCAAACTCATGGCAAGGTACACAATAGGTCTAGTATACAATGTGGCATACTTTATAGAACCTATGGCTGAGGCATAGGGAATGACTTTCATTCTCTCTCTATCTTCTGCCGTGGTCGGGTTTTGAGCCTTACTCAACTTCATACCTTATAACTCAGGCAAGAACTCCTTCTTTGAGTGATCCATTTTGAACTCCTTCAAAATTTTATCAAGGTATGTACTCATTGAAAAATCTTATTAAGCGTCTTGATCTATCTCTATAGATCTTGATGCCCAATATGTAAGCAGCTTCACCGAGGTATTTCTTTGAAAAACTCCTTTCAAACACTCCTTTATGCTTTCCAAAAAATTCTACATTATTTCCGATCAACAATATGTCATTCACATATACTTATCAGAAAGGTTGTAGTGCTCCCACTCACTTTCTTGTAAATACAGGCTTCACCATAAGTCTGTATAAAACCATATGCTTTGATCACCTTATCAAAGCGCATATTCCAACTCCGAGATGCTTGCACCAGTCCATAGATGGATTGCTGGAGTTTGCACATTTTGTTAGCACCTTTAGGATCGACAAAACCTTCTGGTTGCATCATATACAACTCTTCTTTAAGAAATCCATTAAGGAATGTAGTTTTGACATCCATTTACCAGATTTCATAAAATGTGGCAATTGCTAACATGATTCGGACAGACTTAAGCATCGCTACGAGTGAGAAAATCTCATCGTAGTCAACACCTTGAACTTGTCAAAAACCTTTTTCGACAAGTCTAGCTTTATAGATAGTAACACTACTATCAGCGTCCGTCTTCCTCTTCAAGACCTATTTATTCTTTATGGCTTGCCGATCATCGGGCAAGTCAACCAAAGTCCACACTTTGTTCTCATACATGGATCCCATCTCAGATTTCATGGCCTCAAGCCATTTCACGGAATCTGGGCTCATCATCACTTCCTCATAGTTTGTAGGTTTGTCATGGTCTAGTAACATGACTTCCAGAACATGATTACCGTACCACTCTGGTGCGGAACATACTCGGGTTGACCTATGAGGTTCGGTAGTAACTTGATCTGAAGTTTCATGATCATCATCATTAACTTCCTCACTAATTGGTGTAGGCATCAGCGGAACTGATTTCTGTGATGAACTACTTTCCAACTCGAGAGAAGGTACAACTACCTCATCAAGTTCTACTTTACTCCCACTCACTTCTTTCGAGAGAAACTCCTTCTCTAGAAAGGATCCATTCTTAGAAACGAATATCTTGCCTTCGGATCTGTGATAGAACGTGTACCCAACAGTTTCTTTTGGGTATCCTATGAAGACGCACTTCTCCGATTTGGGTTCGAGCTTATTAGGCTGAAGATTTTTCACATAAGCATCGCAACCCCAAACTTTAAGAAACGACAGCTTAGGTTTCTTGCCAAACCATAGTTCTTACAGTCTCATCTCAACGGATTTAGATGGTGCCCTATTTAACGTGAATGCAGCTGTCTCTAATGCATAACCCCAAAACGATAGTGGTAAATCGGTAAGAGACATCATAGATCGCACCATATCCAATAAAGTACGGTTACGACGTTCGGACACACCATTACGTTGTGGTGTTCCAGGTGGCGTGAGTTGCGAAACTATTCCTCATTATTTCGAATAAAGACCAAACTCGTAACTCTATCCACCTCTGCAATCAGATCGTAGACTTTATTTTCTTGTTACGATGATTTTCTACTTCACTCTGAAATTCTTTGAACTTTTCAAATGTTTCAGACTTATGTTTCATTAAGTTGATATATCCATATCTTCTCAAATCATCTATGAAGGTCAGAAAATAATGATACCTGCCGCGAGCCTCAACACTCATTGACCGCATACATCGGTATGTATTATTTCCAATAAGTCGGTGGCTCGCTTCATTGTTCCGGAGAACGGAGTCTTAGTCATATTGCCCATGAGGCATGGTTCGCAAGCATCAAGTGATTCCACAAGCCCATCAACATGAAGTTTCTTCATGCGCTTTACACCAATACGACCTAAACGACAGTGCCACAAACATGTTGCACTATCATTATCAACTTTGCATCTTTTGACATCAATATTATGAATATGTGTATCACTACGATCGAGATTCAATAAACCATTCACATTGGGTGTATGACCATAGAAGGTTTTATTCATATAAACGGAACAACAATTATTCTCTGACTTAAATGAATAACCGTATTGCAATAAACATGATCTAATCATATTAATGCTCAAACCAAACACCAAATAACATTTATTTAGGTTCAATTCTAATCCCGAAGGTAGAGGGAGTGTGCGATGGTGATCGTATCAACCTTGGAATTACTTCCAACACACATCGTCACCTCGTCCTTAACTAGTCTCTATTTATCTTGCAACTCCTATTTCAAGTTGCTACTCTTAGCAGCTGAACCAGTATCAAATACGGAGGGGTTGCTATAAACACTAGTAAAGTACACATCAATAATATGTATATCAAATATACCTTTGTTCACTTTGCCATCCTTCTTATCCGCCAAGTATCTAGGGCAGTTCCACTTCCAGTGACCATTTCTTTTGCAGTAGAAGCACTCAGTTTCAGGCTTGGATCTTGCTTTGGGCTTCTTCATGGGAGTGGCAACTTTCTTGCCATTCTTTTGAAGTTTTCCCTTTCTTTCCCTTGCCCTTTTCTTGAAACTAGTGGTCTTATTAACCATCAACACTTGATGTTTTTTCTTGATTTCTACCTTCGCTGATTTCAGCATTGCGAAGAGCTTGGGAATCATTTTTGTCATCCCTCGCATATTATAGTTCATCACGAAGTTATAGTAACTTGGTGATGGTGACTAGAGAACTCTGTCAATCACTATCTTATCTGGAAGATTAACTCCCACTTGATTCAAGTGATTGTAGTACCCAGACATTCTGAGCATACGCTCACTAGCTGAGCTATTCTCCTCCATCTTGTAGGCAAAGTACTTTGTTAGAGGTCTCATACCTCTTAACATGGGCATGAGTGTGAAATATCAATTTCAACTCATGGATCATCTCATATGCTCCATGTCGTTCAAAACATTTTGAATTCCCGATTCTAAGCCGTAAAGCATGGTGCACTAAACTATCAAGTAGTCATCATACCGAGCTTGTCAAACGTTCATAACGTCTGCATCTGCTCCTGCAATAGTTCTGTCACCTAGCGGTGCATCAAGGACATAACTCTTCTGTGCAGCAATGAGGATAATCCTCAGATCACGGACCTAGTCTGCATCATTGCTACTATCATCTTTCAACTTAGTTTTCTCTAGGAACATATCATAAATAAAATGGGGAAGCTATACGCGAGCTATTGATCTACAACATAGATATGCAAATACTATCAGGACTAAGTTCATGATAAATTTAAGTTCAATTAATCATATTACTTAAGAACTCCCACTTAGATAGACATCACTCTAGTCATCTAAATGATCACGTAATCCATATCAACTAAACCATGTACGATCATCACATGAGATGGAGTAGTTTTCAATGGTGGACATCTCTATGTTGATCATATCTACTATATGATTCACGTTCGACCTTTCGGTCTCAGTGTTCCGACGCCATATCTGCATATGCTAGGCTCGTCAAGTTTAACCCGAGTATTCTACGTGTGCAAAACTGGCTTGCACCCGTTGTATGTGAACGTAGAGCTTAACACACCCCATCATCATGTGGTGTCTCGGCACGACGAACTGTCACAACGGTGCATACTCAGGGAGAACACTTATACCTTGAAATTTAGTGAGGGATCATCTTATAATGCTACCGCTGTACTAAGCAAAATAAGATGCATAAAAGATAAACATCACATGCAATCAAAATATGTGAGACGCTGTTTTAACCTTCAACAAGGACCGGCCGTAGTCAAACTCGATTCAACTAAAGTTGGAGAAACAGACACCCGCCAGCCACCTGTGTGCAAAGCACGTCGGTAGAACCAGTCTCATGAACGCGGTCATGTAATGTCGGTCCGGCCGCTTCATCCAACAATACCACCGAATCAAAGTAAGACGTTGGTGGTAAGCAGTATGACTATTATCGCCCACAACTCTTTTCACTACAAAAAATACACTTCCGTGATGATACGTGTTTGTCACAGTAGGTTACGTTTTCTGTCATGCACGTACATCCATGACAATTTTATGACAGAATCAAGATAGTCATACCTGTGCTGTCATAGAAGTGTTCCATGACATTACCAAAATTATCATCACGGAAGTGTCCACTTCCATGAGGATAAATCACGCGTCATAGAAGTGCTTTCGTCAAGGGTGACCGACACGTGGCATCCACCGTAACGGGACGCCGTTAACCTATCGGGTCCGTTTTTGGATCCGATAACCCGCTAACAGCCATGATCAATGCCGATTTTCCACGTGTAAAATTCTCATTGGCGACGGAACCACGTGTCAGCTCGCGTTGGCACAGGTGTCACTCATCCAATGGGCGAGATGCGCCTATGATACGTTGACACGTGGACCGGCCCAAAAGTGGCCCATAAAGATTAAATGGGCCGGCCCAACTAAAGGCCTACAAGATTTAGCGGGCCATAATGGGCCGGCCCAGCTAAAGGCCCACAAGATTTTGCACACCATAATGGGCTGGCCCAGATAAAGGCCCAACATTCTCAGTTAAGGCCCGTACGACTAGTGTCAAATCAGCCCGTCAACGGCCCGTCCTAAACTTGTCACCATCCCGGCCCATGGTCACTTCTGGCCCGTTAATAGCCCGCTAAGAATTTGGGCCGAATTACGGCCCGGTGTGTTTCTCGCCTGTTAAAGGTCCTGCTTCATTTGGGCCCATTTATAGGCCATTGAAACTTTCGGCCCATAAACGACCGTGAAGGTTATGGGTCATATTTGGCCATGTCTGACATTGGGCATGTTAGAGGCCCACTATAGATTTGGGCCACTTTCAGCCTGTTGTGACTTTCGGCCTGTTAACGTCGGAAGAAATCCATGGGCCATATGTGGCCCAACGCCACATCGGGCCTACTAACGGCCCACATAAAAATGACACTAATCAAGCCCGACCGAACTTCCAGCCTGTTAAAGGCCCGTGTAGTAGGTCGGTGCATTTACGGCCTGTCCGAATTTCGGCCTGTGGATGATCCGCATTGTAAATGGGCCACCATTTCGGCCTGCTAAGACCAGTGGGTTATTTGGCACAATCAGGGCCCAATCTTACTTTCGGCCTATTAAAGGCCCATGTTTTTTATGGGCTCGAGATATTTACACATGTAAACGGCCTATTATTACTGAGGGCCCAAATTATGTTTAGGCCTGTTGAAGGCCCACTATGGGCACAGGCCTACCAAAAAAATATGAAAGCTTATGCTGATTTAGGCCTAGATATTTTTAGTGGGCTACATGCAACTTTCGGCCGAGAATCATTTTTAGCCCAATTGGAGTGGGCCCGACGAATGTTGGCATGTTGGGCTCCTACGAAGCTTTCGGCCGAATACATTACTAAGATAAACCTACACTATACAAAAATAGCGTCGTAATTACTGCAGCCTTTGGCAGCATCATAAATGTTGTATCACAACAAAATAAATTACAACCATACAACAAAAGGCCTGTTGGCATAAAGTTTACAGTCCTTGCAAATAAAAGCACCATCAGATGTATAGAAGCACAGATCATTTGACCTGAGTGCTAATGTTTCAGGCTGTAGAATCTGATGGAGCAGCACGATCTTCCCCTTTTTTCCACCATTGCTCTTGAACAATGAAGCAAATATCTGATAGTCTCGTTTCAAAACCATTCATATCTTCACGACATTTGTCAACCACTATTTTTTTCCGACACAACGTCTATTAGGGATTGGACTTGTGTCTGGAGCACAGATATATCACTCTGTCTAGCTGGAAGATTTTGTTCAGTAGGCGATTTGGACGAGGTTACCTTGACAACCAACCCAGAATTACGCAGGAAGGTGCTTTTTGCACTGTTAGTGGAGAGATACGGATGCACTACAGCAAGAGGTGACATTGTGCCTGTGGTAGCCTCGTCACCTTCAGGTGGTTGTGGTTGTTCAATCATTTGTTCCATAGCTTGCTGAAAGTTTGAACTTGTAGATTAGTGTACCAGATAAGTTACTAATGAGACAAAAACAAACAAAGTAGGTTTCATGTTTATACATAACTTATTTTGGTGAACTACTGTAATACCTTAGCATGTATTGTAGTGCCAACTACATAATAAAATCACTTTCGGAACTTATGTCCATGTAGCATGCCTATTGTATTGTCTATTTCCTCACATTCGTTGACATCTAAGGATAAAGAGACATGGTTTAAAGTAGGATGAACATAGTATGACATCATTCATATCATGGGCAAACAGATATAAAACAAACAGGCTATTGTATCATTGTGTGCGCACGTGAACATCACAACTATATTGCAGATCAAGACCAAAAGAATATCCTTTATCTCTTTTAAACCATGTAAGGTGAAATGATACGTTAAGACAACTGTGTATAAAAGTGAACAAAGTAACTGACATTGGCTGCAAACCAAGCAGTTAAATGAACACATCACAGTACCAATCAGTTCAAAGGCAGGAGGAGTAAGGACTTACAACAGCGACCTGAACTAGTGTGCTCATGCCCTTCATCTTACTGGTGTGGCAATCCTTGAAGATTTGCACTGCATTCGGTTGAGATTCTTTTTCGTCCGCATGGGTTTTCCTCTGTATTTGGAACAAGTCAATATAGATACGATAATATGGCACAGAAAAAAGAAGGAACTAGCAGCTATTTACAAGAGCCTTGCAGTGTGCAATATAGCTACGAGATCCAGTTGTATGTTGGAATTTCACTTTAGAACGGTTGGTCTTGTTCTTCAAACAGTTAGCCTAGAAGAAGATACACTTGTAAGGCACATACATAAATACAAGCTCAATATGTGGTCTGATCAAATACATATACCCTACCTGATACTTTGGATCAGACCAGTGTTTAACAAGGGCTGTCTAGTCTTCATCTATAATATATTCCACTGGAGATGTTTGGGCGATTTCATTGTTAGCCTTGCCTTCAAAGTGAAATTTTCTAAGGTGGTGCCGATACTGTTGCAGAGCAGACTGAAAAACATGAGTGCATGCTTGTTTAGTTGCATCATCTTTCGAATCCAACTTGAACCTCATCTGTTGAAAAAAGAATGTGAGTCTTATTAGGAGGAAGCTAGAAAGTATGGCACGGAGCAAGACAATATTACAAATTGCGATGAATAACATTACTTACGGATAAATGGTCAAGGAAGGTGTTAAACTGGGTATTGTCTTTCTCATTCCTGTACTGGATGCACGTTGGGAGGATACGTGCATGACACCTAACGGCAATAGCTGCCTCTGATACTAACTTGGCTGACTCTGTAGCATCACGTGGCCTTTTTAAACCTGCCTCAAAATGGATCTCCATTCTTCCTCCTTTAGATTTTGTTAATCTGTCAAGCATTATCCCCGATGTCTGTTTCCGCTTGCGCCGTGGTGCTAGTTCAACAATGAATATGGAAAGTGTTAGTGCACATCAAACTGTGAGAGTACATATAAAGGAGCATACAACTGCAACTTGACTCGGTCAGGTACCGTCTTGGTGTTGATGCTCATGAGGTTCATCTGATCTTGCCACGTCCTGTTGTGTGAGCAGTGCTTCAGAAGTAGTGTTAGGTGTGAAGGCAGCTTGGGAACTGGCCAGTTCCGTAGCAAACGAATGAGTAACTCGTTGTGATGCTGGTACAGTTGAAGCGGATGCTGCAGCTGGTGGAGCAGGTGATACTGTGTTTGTAGATTTAGCCTGTGGACTTGGACCTTCTACTGCACTATAAGTACCAGCAGAATCTCGAGGGCAGATCCTTTTCCGTTTCACCCGACGAGTAACACCATTCCTTACTATATTCTTTTCCTTGCTCTTTTTTGACTTTGCCATGTCAAGCTGTACCCACACACAAAAGAATAAAATCGCTCTTCGAAACTCATTGATGCATGATACAGACAAGCAATACTTTGATGTAAGACAACCGTATGAGGATGGAATATGTAAGAAAAACAGGACGGCGTGACAAATTCACAGCTACGATGTGTAAACTAAGCAGAAGGATTTTCAAGAAAATATAAGTAATGCAAGCTAGACACCATATGAAAGATGCAACCAATATCACTCTGCCTAGTTAAAAGTGTCTTGTCATAAGAGGCATTTCGAAAAATTAGAAGCAGTACAACATAGAAATCAATGCAAGATGCAACCACTATCAAACTGCCATGTTAAAAGCATCCAATTATGAGTGACTGATGCAGGATACATAACAGCAGTACTTTGATGTAAGAACATGGTATGATTGATAGATGCAGTGTATTCTAGACACAGAAAGGCATGTGATATGCACATGTATAACGTATAAACTCAGTAGGTGCAATTTAATCAAAATAGAAGAAATACAGGCTAGACAACATATGCAACATGAAACCAATTATCACACTATCAACTTAGGGCAAGCACATGCGATGGTGGAGTACAGGAGATGAACTCATCATGTAGACTTGGGACTTCAACTTCATTAGCAGTAGCAGTGGCAAATCTAGAGAGTCTCTGTTTGCGTCGATCCGGAGGACCACCAACATCCCCTAACTTACTGTTTTCCTTCATATTTTCTGATATTGCCTTATGAAGTCAAAACCAAAAGAAGATGAATAAAATTAGCTCTGCATAACTGGTTAATGCATGATACAGACGAACACTACTTTGATGTAAGACAAGCGCCGGATAGGAGGATGGATTATATACAAAAAAGACATCATTGCATATTTGGACGTACGATAGGAGGATGGAATATGTATGAAAAACAGTAAGCAGAAGGCATTTCAACAAAATTAGAAGAAATGAAAGCTAGGCACCATATGAACATGCAACCAATATCACTCTATCAGGTAAAAAGTGTCTCGTCGTAAGTGCCATTTCAAGAAATTAGAAGAAGTACAAGCTAGAAGACAATGCAAGATGCAACCTACATCACACTCCTAAGTTAAATGTGTCTTATGGGTAAGTGATCGTTGCAGGTATATGTTGTAAGCTACGCAGATGCAATTCAACAAAATCAGATGCAATATAAACTAGACATCATATGGAACACGCAACCACATATAACAGTTCCAAGTTAGAGCAAGCACATGTGATGGTGGAGTAGGGGAGATGTGCTCATCATCTACACGCATGTTCTAGAAACAAGAACATGTGTCATATTCACAGGCATTATGTGTAAAGTAAGCAGATGCAATTCAACAAAGTTAGAAGCAATACAATCTAGACATCATACGCAACATGCAACCACATAAAATACTGCAAGTTAGAGCAAGCACCTATGATGGTGGAGTAGGGGAGATGTGCTCATCATCTAGATAGCTATGTTGACTGTCCAGCCTTGTGTTGTCTTGCGAATCTTGTTGGTAGGATGGCGGAGTAGAATCTGTAGAGACCCTCTGTTTGAGTTGCTCCGAAGGACCACCATCATCCACTGCCGGACTAATTTCCTTCAGCTGTATTTGTCGGGGAAACGACACCTATGGGTTCACTGGAATCCCTTCTACGGTTGGTGGGCGCGGGGTTGTGAGAATAGCAGGTTTAGGAGCCACCACAAAGATCGTTTACCCAGGTTCGGGCCGCGAGGATGCGTAATACCCTAGTCCTGCTTTGGTGTGTATTTCAGAGTGTTCTTGAGCTCTCGAACTAGCTATGGTGGCTGCGTAGTTCCAAAGAGCCGAATCCCTCCTCAGTATGCCTTGGGCCTCCTTTTATAGTTGAAAGGGGCCGCCACAGTGGCATACAGGAGGTGGAGAGGTCTACAGTATCGTGAGCTTATCACCCATATTACAGGACAAGACGCATTTAATGCATCGCTTAGGTGTCCCCTTGCTTTATTGGGGACGGGAATGGGGCCCGTCCCGTTCGTCGCCGCCCCGACTTGCTTCGACACGCGCCCGGGCCAGCGATGCGTGCGGTGCCATGTAGGCAGGCAGGCAGCTGAGGTGGCGCGATGGTAGGGTCTTCACGAAGATCTGCATGCCACCACGCAGGTGCTTGCTGAGTTGGCTTGGAAGCCGCATGTCGCCACGCAGGTGCTTGACCAATTGGTTGGCTGGCAGCTGCATGGGAACGGCGGTGGAGTCTTGGTTGGCGCGGGTCTAGCTGCGGCCCCACCAATGTCCTCGGCAAGGGTCTTGCCGGGGCCCCGGCAAGGGTCTTGCCGCGGCGTCGTAGTCGTCCCCGGCAAGGATCTTGTCGGGGGCCTTGTTGCTTTCCTCGGCAAGGGCCTTGCCAAGGGTCGTCGCCTTCTAACCCTCATCTAATATTGTGTATCTATAATCTTGACAAAGATCTGCATGCCACCATGGAAGTGCCTCCCGAGCCTTCGTCCCATCGTGGTTAGTTATTTTGGAAGCCGTGGGCTCAAGGGTGGCACGCTCCGCTGGTGTTGGGCGAGCTGCCCCGGCAAGGGTCTTGCTGGGGGAACCTGCTTCGTCCCTCTACTCTTTGTGTTCTTGGTCTTGGCGTTGTTTTTGTTCGTCTTGTGCTTCGGTTTCCCTCCGGCTTCCCTCCTCTGCCTTGTTAAGTGTGGCCGCGGGTGCGGCTCTGACTGCCCATGCACAAGTAAAGGGGTCAAAAGGAGAGCCCCTACTTTTGTACACCGACACGTATTGATTTCGCATTGTGAAGTCAACTGATAAGAAAAAGGAATAAAATTCGCTCTTCAGAACTCATTCATGCATGATACTTACGAACACTACTCGGATGAAAGGCAAACACAAGATACGAGGATGGAATATGTACGAAAAACAGGACGGCGTGACATATTCACACCTATGATGTGGTAACTAAGCAGAAGGCATTTCAACAAATTAGAAGCACTGCAAGCTAGACACTATATGAAAGGTGCAACCAATATCACTCTGCCATGTTCAAACTGTCTGGCGTTTTAACAAATTAGAAGCAGTACATGCTAGAAATCATATGCAAGACACAACCAATATCACAGTGGCGACTTAAAGGTGCCTTATCATAAGTGACTGATGCGGGATATGCAAGAACAGTAGCTGATGTCAGAACATGGTGTGATCAGATATAGTATGTTCTAGAAACAGGAACACGTGTTATTTCACAGGCATTATGTGTAAAGTAAGAAGATGCAATTCAACAAAGTTAGAAGCAATACAAGCAAGACATCATACGCAACATGCAACCACATATAATAGTGCCAAGTTAGAGCAAGCACCTGTGATGGTGGAGTAGGGGAGATGTGCTCATCATCTACATAGCTACGTTCATTGTCTAGCCTTGCGTTGTCTTGCGAATCTTGTTGGGAGGATGGCGGAGTAGAATCTATAGAGACCCTCCATTTCAGTTGCTCGAAAGGACCACCATCATCCAATGCCTTACCAATTTCCTTCCTCTTTATTGATTTTGCATTCTGAGGTCAAACCGACAAGAAAAGGGAATAAAATTCGCTCTTCAGAACTCATTCATGCATAATACTGACAAACACTACTCTGATGAAAGGCAAAGTCATTATACAAGGATGGAATATGTATGAAAAACTGGACAGCTTGACATATTCACACCTATGATGTGGTAAATAAGCATAAGGCACTTCAACAAATTAGAAGCACTGCAAGCTAGACACCATATGGAAGGTGCAAACAATATCACTCTACCAAGTTAAAACTGTCTCGCCATAGGTGGGTTCATCAAACTAGAAGCACTACATGCTAGAAATGATATTCAAGATGCAAATCAATATCACACTACCAACTTAAAGGTGTCCCATCATATGTGGCTGACGCAGGATATACAAGAAGAGTAGTTTCATGTAAGAACATGGTGTGATAGACAGATATAGTATGTACCAAAAACAGGAAAGCGTGTCATATTCACACGTATCATGTGTAAGCTAAGAAGATGTAGTTTACACTAATTAGGAGCAATACAAGATAGACACCATATGCAACATGCAACCAGATATAACACTGCAAAGTTAGAGCAAGCACCTTGGATGGTGGAGTAGGGGAGCGGAGACTTGGAACTTGTAATGCACTAGCAGTACAAGGAGAATCCGTACAGATGCTCCATTTATGTTGCGGCAGAGGACCACTATCATCGCCTTCCTTACTCTTTTCCTTCCTCTTTTTTGATTTTGCCTTGTCAAGTCAAACCCACAAGAAAAAGGAATAAAATTTGCTCTTCAGAACTCATTGATGCATGATACTGACGAACACTACTTTCATGTAAGACAGCCGCATGATAGGAGGATGGAATATGTATGAAAAACAGGACGGCATGACATATTGACATGTATGATGTATGAAGTGTAAACTAAGCACAAGGTGTTTGAACTAGTTAGAAGCAATGCAAGCTAGAAACCATATGAAAGATGAAACCAATATCACTCTGCCAAATTAAAAGGGTGGCCTAACAAATGTATTTGACCAAATTAGAAGCAATACATAGCAACAGGCTAGAAATAATATGCAATATGCAACGAATAAAGGTGTCTCATCGTAAGTTATTGATGCTGGATATAGAAGACTGGTAGTTTCATGTAAGAACATGGTTAACACATAGATGTAGTGTGTACCAAAAATAGGAAGGCATGTCATATTCACAGGTATAATGTGTAAACTAAGCAGATGCAATTTACCCTAATTAGAAGGATTACAAGCTAGACACCGTATGCAACATGCAACCACATATCACACTGCGAAGTTAGAGCAAGCACCTGCGATGGTGGTGTAGGGGAAGTGTGGTCTTCAAGTATAGAGCTACGTTCAATATCTTCATTTAGGCTTGCTGTTTCTTGAGAATCATGTGGAGAGGATGAAACTGCACTCTTTATAAGAGTAGCGCGTCTCATACTAACCCACGGGCATGACTGTCTCATCATAAGCGATAGATGTGGGATACACAAGAACAGTAGTTTGATGTAAGAACATGGTGTGATAGGCAGATGTAGTATGTACCAAAAACAGGAAGGCGTGTCATATTCACATGTATAATGTGTAAGCTAAGGAGATGCAGTTTAACAAATTAGGAGCAATACAAGCTAGGCACCATATGCAACATGGAACCAGATATCACACTGCCATGTTAGAGCAAGCACCCGGGGTTGTGGAGTAGGGGAGATGAGATTTGGAACTTGCACTGCAGTACAGACATCATATGTTTCGGTTGCTCTAGAGGACCACCATCATTCCGTGCCTTCGTCCTTTTAGATTTTGCCTTGTCAAGTAAGCACACAAGAAAAAGGAATGAAATTCGCACTTCCAAATTCGTTGATGCATGATACTGACGAACACAACTTTTATGTATGGCAACCACATTGTAGGAGGATGGAATATGTACGAAAAACGCTAAGCAAAGGCATTTCAACAAATTGGAAGCAATGCAATCTAGACACCATATGAAAGATCCAACCAAAATCACTCTACCAAGTTAGATCTGTCTCATTATAAGTGGCACTCAACAAATTTGTAGCGACCAGACCTCAAATGGTCTGTGCTGCCGTGCACCAGTGTCATCCCTGGATCAGTAATGCTGACACGCACAGTACAAATGGAGGATTTATAACAGAGTAGCAATCACACACTTATTACATCGAATATCTCCAAAGAGATTAAGTATGATAAACATGGCTTAAGGCCATCTAAAAACGATAACAGCGGAAGACTTGGAAGATAAGTGAGTCCATCAACTCCAGCGGCATCACTGAGTATAAGACCACGACCTAAGGCACCTTACTCGTCGTCTGAAAAGTCTGCAACATGAAACGTTGCAGCCCGAAAACGGGTCAGCACATACAATATGCTGGCAATGTAACACATAGAGAGTAATGAACAATAATAATGCTATACTACATGCATATATGGTTGGTGGAAAGCTCTATGGTTTCAGTTTATGCGAAAAGCCAATTTTTCCCTACTGCAAAGGAATAAATTTTATTTAACTATCATGGTGGTTGTTAAACATTGAGAAGGTACCTCCAACTCAATCCCAATTAAGTGTCATCATTAACCCAACAAAATTAATTAAAAGTAACATGGTGATGAGATTCAAATGATAATCCAGGTACTAGATACTCAAGTTGTCCATAACCGGGGACACGGCTAACCATGATTAGTTTGTACACTCTGTAGAGGTTTGCGCACTTTTCCCCACAAGACTCGATCGCCTCCGCTTGATTCTCGCACTACATGATGTTTGAGAAACGGATGACCGAGACACAGTCTTTCAGAAACAATCACTCTTTACTCTAGATGGACCGGTACACCTACTTTCCCCTACATCTGCTAGTCCACCTCTTCAAGAGATCATGTAACCTACTCAACTATGCTAGAGCCCATAATAGCTTGTGGCTGCACACGGAAGTTTCTAGCATGAACAATCTTATGATCCCTTTGAGCCTGGGTGGCGTACCTTATAAAATCAGACAACACTGGGTTCTCCAGGTGCCTCAATCCACCCAGATGTGAGTTTTAGTTGCCACCTTAGGTAAACCATTAATAAACATCTCACATCTGTCATGGATATCACTCAAAACCCAATCCACGTCTACGAGCATAGCATGGCAATAATAATAGCAACGTAGAAGTAACTCCCAAGGTTTTTATAAGAAAACAGGTAATAGGTACTACCTCAACTACTTCCCAGTTCCCACAATTTAATCAGATCCTAATCATGCAATTGTTTGAGGAATAGATCTAATGCAATAAAACTAGGTATGGAAAGTATGATCAAAGTGTTACTTGCCTTGCTGATGATCCGCAAAACCTAGCGATTCGAAGTAACAAGCGGCACACTCCGGGTACTCTATCGCAAACAAACAAGCATACAATCAGTACTCATCTAATGCACAGATAAAACTCGAATAAAAGATCCAACCAGAAAGTTCAACTTAAGAACTCCGGTTTGCAAAAAGAATCAACTCGAAAGAAGCAACGAAAGTCAAACTGCGAAAGAAAGAAACTTCGTTTACTAATCTAGATCTAGGTCAAATTTTACTGTAGCAAAATCTTGTTTGAGTAGGTTAAACGGAAAGAGAATTTCGAGACGAAACTCTAGGCGCTTGAATCGCCTGATTCCGATAAACGAGCGAGAAGTTAAACAGAAACGAAAATTCGATCAGAAATCGAATCTGAGAATATCGCAGAAAAATCCGACGAAAAAGAAAAAACGGACAAACGGCTAAAGAACGGACGTTCGTTAACAGAGAAAAACCGACGAACGCGTTCGTTAAAACGAACGGTTCGGTGAACGCTCGCAAAATAACAAAACCGAAAAAAACCGATCTAGGGTTTTTTTTAACGAATGGTTCTTTTTTTAAAACGAAAACCGGCGACGAACGAGGCGAGGCAGTACCTCGTCGGGGGCGTTCTCCGGCGGGCTCCGGCTACTCCGGTGGGGCGGCGGGGGTGCGGGGCTCGGGGGAGTGCGAGGGGGCGGCAAACGGCGGCGGCGGCGGCTCCGAGCTCCGGCTCCGGCGGCGGCGGGGCGGGCAAGTGCGGCGGCTTGAGAGAAGGGGGGGTGCGGGGGTATAAATAGGAGGGGGGTCCGGTGGCTTGGGGAAGGGGGCGGCCGGCGGGGTGCGTGAGCGAGCGGGTCTCGGCGGCGGCGTCGTGCTCGGGGAGGACGACAGCGGGACGGGCCGGCCTGCGGCTCGGCTGGGCTCGGCCCAGCGGGCGCGCAGTTTTTTTTTAAATACGTTCCGCGGAAAATAATTCATAGAAAAATAAATAAAAGTCCAAAAAATATAAAATAAATTTTCCCCGTCTAGTTAGAAAATCTAGAATAGGGTGAACATTTTTTTGACACAAAATAAATATTTTGAAAACATGCAATATTTTTAATGCAATAAAAATTGCAAATAAAATCCAATAGATGATTTTAACATTTTTCCTCCAGTATTTCAATTGTTTTGGAGAATTCATATTTTCTCCTCTCATTTATTTTGTTTAATGAAATATTTTTCCGGAGAGAAAATAATTAAAATCAAAATCCTCGTCTTATTATTTGATGAAAATCAAATATGAAAATTCGAGAAAATCCCCAACTCTCTCCGAGGGTCCTTGAGTTGCTTAGGATTTATCGAGGATTTGTCAAAATGCAATAAAATATGATATGCAATGATGATCTATGTATAACATACCAAATTGAAAATTTGGGATGTTACAAAATTAGAGGCAATACATGTTTGAAATGATATTCAAGATGCAACCAATATTACACTGTCAACTTGAAGGTGTCTCGTCAGAAGTGATTGATGAGGGATACACAAGAAAAGTAGTTTGATGTAAGAACATGGTTAATGGAAAGACGTAATATGTACCAAAAACAGGAACGCATGTCATATTCACAGGTATAATGTGTTAACTAAGCAGATGCAATTTACCCTAATTAGAAGCATTACAAGGTAGACACCATATGCAACATGCAACCACATATCACACTGCCAAGTAAGAGCAAGCACCTGCGATGGTGGTGTGGGGGAATTGTGGTCATCAACCAGAGAGTTACATGGACTATCTTCATTTAGCCTTGCTGTTTCTTGAGAATCATGTGGGGAGGATGACACTGCACTCTTTAAACGAGTAGCGCGTCTCACAGTAACCCACTGGGGTGAATGTCTCATCATAAGTGATTGATGAGGGATACAAAAGAGCATTAGTTTGATGTACAAACATGGTTAATAGACAAATATAGTATGTATCAAAAATAGGAAGGCATGTCATTATCAAAGGTATAATGTGTAAAGTAAGCTGATGCAATTTAACCAAATTGGAATCAATACAAGCTAGACACCATATGCAACATGCAACCACATTTGACAGCGCGAAGTTAAAGCAAGCACCTGGGATGGTTGTGTGTGGCAATTGAGATCATCAACTCCAGAGCTATGTTTACTGTCTCCATCTGCTGGCACTGCACCCTTTAGAGCGCTGAGACGCTTAGTGCTTATCTTCGAATTACACTGGAGCGACTTCTGTCTTTTCTTTTTTGTATTCATCAACACTGCGTTAGAGTCTGAAATACCCATGCATAAAAAAACAATAGTGTGAGTATGGGTGAAGTGTGTGCACAAGTAGTACAGTGTAAAGGTAGCAGATAGTAGGTCGGTGAGAAATAAATGATGGGAGACATATGATAGCTCTACAACATGCATGGCACACGAAATTACTAGATTATAGGATTTTGAAATATGAGCACAGCGATGGCTAGGAAATGCAGATGCTCCTGCTGTTGGGGAACGTAGCAGAAATTCAAAATTTTCCTACGTGTCACCAAGATCAATTTAGGAGATGCTAGCAACGAGAGGGGAGGAGTGCATCTACATACCCTTGTAGATCGCGAGCGGAAGCGTTCAAGAGAACGGGGTTGATGGAGTCGTACTCGTCGTGATCCAAATCACCGATGATCCTAGCGCCGAACGGACGGCACCTCCGCGTTCAACACAAGTACGGAGCGGGGACGTCTCCTCCTTCTTGATCCAGCAAGGGAGGAGGAGAAGTTGATGGAGATCCAGCAGCACGACGGCGTGGTGGTGGAAGTAGCGGGATCCCGGCAGGGCTTCGCTAAGCGCAAGCGGGGAGGAAGAGGTGTCACGGGAGGGAGGGAGGCGCCAGGGCTTGGGGTGCTGCTCCCATGCACCTCCCCACTATATATAGGGGTGGAGGGGCTGGTTTCTTGCCCTCCAAGTCCACTGGGGCATTGGCAAAGGTGGGGGAAAGAAATCCCATCATTTCCCTTCCCCACCGATTGTTATCCCCCTTTTTTAGGGATCTTGATCTTATCCCTTCGGGATATGATCTTATTCCTTCTAAGGTGGGATCTTGGTGCGCCTTGACCAGGGGTGTGGGGCCTTTCCCCCACTACCCACGTTCATGTGGGTCCCCCATGCAGGTGGTCCCCACTTCGGAACCTTCTAGAACCTTCTCGGTACAATACCGAAAAATCCCGAACATTTTCCGGTGGCCAAAATAGGACTTCCCATATATAAATCTTTACCTCCGGACCATTCCGGAACTCCTCGTGACGTTCGGGATGTCATCCGGGACTCCGAACAACTTTTGGTTAACCGCATACTAATATCTTTACAACTCTAGCGTCACCGAACTTTAAGTGTGTAGACCCTACGGGTTCGGGAGACATGCAGACATGACCGAGATGACTCTCCGGTCAATAACCAACAGCGGGATCTGGATACCCATGGTGGCTCTCACATGTTCCACGATGATCTCATCGGATGAACCATGATGTCGAGGATTCAATCAATCCCGTATACAATTCCCTTTGTCAATCGGTACGTTACTTGCCCGAGATTCGATCGTCGGTATCCCAATACCTTGTTCATTCTCGTTACCGGCAAGTCACTTTACTCGTACCGTAATGCATGATCGACCAAACACTTGGTCACATTGAGCTCATTATGATGATGCATTACCGAGTGGGCCCAGAGATACCTCTCCGTCATACGGAGTGACAAATCCCAGTCTCGATTCGTGCCAACCCAACAGACACTTTTGGAGATACCTGTAGTGCACCTTTATAGCCACCCAGATACGTTGTGACGTTTGGTACACCCAAAGCATTCCTACGGTATCCGGGAGTTGCACAATCTCATGGTGTAAGGAAATGATACTTGATATTAGAAAAGCTCTAGCAAACGAACTACACGATCTTGTGCTATGCTTAGGATTGGGTCTTGTCCATCACATCATTCTCCTAATGATGTGATCCCGTTATCAATGACATCCAATGTCCATGGTCAGGAAACCATAACCATCTATTGATCAACGAGCTAGTCAACTAGAGGCTTACTAGGGACATGTTGTGGTCTATGTATTCACACATGTATTACGGTTTCCAGTTAATACAATTATAGCATGAACAATAGACAATTATCATGAACAAGGAAATACAATAATAACCATTTTATTATTGCCTCTAGGGCATATTTCCAACAGTCTCCCTCTTGCACTAGAGTCAATAATCTAGTTCACATCACCATGTGATTAACACTCAAAGTTCACATCGCCATGTGACTAATACCCAAGAGTTTACTAGAGTCAATAGTCTAGTTCACATCACCATGTGATTAACACTCAATGAGTTCTAGGGTTTGATCATGTTATGCTTACGAGAGAGGTTTTTGTCAACGGGTCTGCAACATTCAGATCCGTGTGTGCTTTACAAATCTCTATGTCATCTTGTAGATGCAGCTACCACGCGCTACTTGGAGCTTTTCCAAATAACTGCTCTACTATACGAATCCGGTCCACTACTCAGAGTCATCCGGATTAGTGTCAAAGTTTGCATCGACGTAACCCTTTACGACGAACCCCCTTTCCACCTCCATAATCGAGAAAATTCCTTAGTCCACTAGATACTAAGGATAAGTTCGACCGCTGTCATGTGATCCCTTCCCAGATCACTATTGTACCCCTTGACTAACTCATGGCAAGGCACACTTCAGGTGCGGTACACAGCATAGCATACTGTAGAGCCTACGTCTAAAGCATAGGGGACGACCTTCGTCCTTTCTCTCTCTTCTGCCGTGGTCAGGTCTTGAGTCTTACTCAATACTCACACCTTGTAACACAGCCAAGAACTCCTTCTTTGCTGATCTATTTTGAACTCCTTCAAAATCTTGTCACGGTATGTATTCATTTGAAAGTACTATTAAGCGTTTTTGAACTATCCTTATAGATCTTGATGCTCAATGTTCCAGTAGCTTAATCCAGGTTTTCCATTAAAAAACACTTTTCAAATAACCCTGGATGCTTTCCAGAAATTCTACATCATTTCTGATCAACAATATGTTAACAACATATACTCATCAAAAATTCTATAGTGCTCCCACTCACTTCTTTGGAAATACAAGTTTCTCATGAACCTTGTATAAACCCAAAATCTTTGATCATCTCATCAAAGCGTTCATTCCAACTCCGAGATGCTTACTCCAATCCTTAGAAGGATTGTTGGAGCTTTGCATACTTGTTAGCATCTTTCAGGATTGACAAAACCTTCTGGTTGTATCACATACAACCTTTCCTCAAGAAAATTGTCGAGGAAACAATGTTTTGACATCCTATCTGCAAGATTTCATAAATAATGGAGTAACTGCTAATATAATTCTAACAGACTCTTAGCATCGCTACGAGTGAGAAAGTCTCATCGCAGTCAACTCCTTGAACTTGCCGGGAAACATCTTAACGACAAGTCGAGCTTTCTTAATGGTGACACTTACCATCATTGTCTGTCTTCCCTTTAAAATCCATCTCTACCCAACAGCCTTACGACCATCAAGTAGTTCTTTCAAAGTCTATACTTTGTTTTCATATATGGATCCTCTCGGATTTTATGGCCTCGAGCCATTCGTCGGAATCCGGGCCCACCATCGCTTCTCCATAGCTCGTAGGTTCATTGTTGTCTAGCAACATGACTTCCAAGACAGGATTACGTACCACTCTGAAGTAGTACGCATCCTTGTCGTCCTATGAGGTTTGGTAGTGACTTGATCTGAAGTTTCATGATCACTATCATAAGCTTCCACTTCAATTGGTGTAGGTGCCACAGGAACAACTTCCTGTGCCCTGCTACACATTAGTTGAAGTGATGGTTCTATGACCTCATCAAGTCTCCACCATCCTCCCACTAAATTCTTTCGAGAGAAACTTTTCCTCGAGAAAGGACCCGTTTCTAGAAACAATCACTTTTGCTTCCAGATCTGAAATAGGAGGTGTACCCAACTGTTTTGGGTATTTTATGAAGATGCATTTATCCGCTTTGGGTTCGAGCTTATCAGCCTGAAACTTTTTCACATAAGCGTCGCAGCCCCAAACTTTTAAGAAACGACAGCTTAGGTTTCTCCAAACCATAGTTCATACGGTGTCATCTCAACGGAATTGCGTGGTGCCCTATTTAAAGTGAATGCGGTTGTCTCTAATGCCTAACCCATAAACGATAGTTGTAATTCGATAAGAGACATCATGGTATGCACCATATCCAATAGGGTGCAGTTATGATGTTCGGACACACCATCACAATATGTTGTTCCAGGCGGTATTAGTCGTGAAACAATTTCCATAATTTCTTAATTGTGTGCCAAACTCGTAACTCAGATATTCATCTCTATGATCATATCACAGACATTTTATCCTCTTGTCACGACGATCTTCAACTTCACTCTGCAATTACTTGAACCTTTCAAGACTTGTGTTTCATCAAGTAATTATTGTCAGCATCTACTCAAATCATCTGTGAAGTGAGAACATAACGATATCCACTGCGTGCGTCAGCACTCATTGGACTGCACACATCAAATGTATTACTCCCAACAAGTTGCTCTCTTGTTCCATCTTACTGAAAACGAGGCCTTTCAGTCATCTTGCCCATGTGGTATGATTTGCATGTCTCAAGTGATTCAAAATCAAGTGAGTCCAAATGATCCATCTGTATGGACTTTCTTCATGCATATATACTAATAGACATGGTTCGCATGTCTCAATCTTTTCAAAAACGAGTGAGTCCAAAGATCCATCAACATGGAGCTTCTTCATGCGTTTTATACCAATATGACTCAAGCGGCAGTGCCACAAGTATGTGGTACTATCATTACTATCTTATATCTTTTGGCATGAACATGTGTATCACTAGATGGAGATTCAATAAACCATTCATTTTAGGTGCGAGACCATTGAAGGTATTATTCAAATAGACAGAGTAACCATTATTCTCCTTTAATGAATAACCGTATTGCGATAAACATAATCCAATCATGTCCATGCTCAACGCAGACACCAAATAATTATTATTCAGGTTTAACCCCAATCTCGATGGTAGAGGGATCATGTGATGCTTGATCACATCAACCTTGGAAACACTTCCAACACATATCGTCATCTCACCTTTAGCTAGTCTCCGTTTATTCCGCAGCTTTTATTTCGAGTTACTAACACTTGGCAACCGAACCAGTATCTACTACCCTGGTGCTACTAGGAGTACTAGTAAAGTACACATTAATATAATGTATATCCAATATACTTCTGTCGACCTTGCCAGCCTTCTCATCTACGAAGTATCTAGGGTAGTTCTGCTTCAGTGACCGTTCCCCTCATTTCAGAAGCACTTAGTCTCGGGTTTGGGTTCAACCTTGGGTTTCTTCACTAGAGCAGCAACTGATTTGCCGTTTCATGAAGTATCCCTTCTTGCCCTTGCCCTTCTAGAAACTAGTGGTTTTACTAACCATCAACAATTGATGCTCCTTCTTGATTTCTACTCTCGCGGTGTCAAACATCACGAGTTGCTCAAGGATCATCATGTCTATCCCTGATATGTTATAGTTCATCACGAAGCTCTAATAGCTTGGTGGCAGTGACTATGGAGAACCATCACTATCTCATCTGGAAGATTAACTCCCACTCGATTCAAGTGATTGTAGTACTCAGACAATCTGAGCACATGCTCAACGATTGAGCTTTTCTCCCTTAGTTTGTAGGCTTAAGAAACTTGTCAGAGGTCTCATACCTCTTGACATGGGCATTAGTCTGAAATCCCAATTTCAGTGTTTGGAACATCTCATATGTTCTACGACGTTTCAAAACCGTCTTTGGTGCCACAATTTTAAACCGTTAGCATCACACACTGAACTATCACGTAGTCATCAAAATGTGTATGTCAGATGTTTCGTAACATCTACAGACGACTCTCGAGGTTCAGCACACCGAGCGGTGCATTAAGGACATAAGCCTTCTGTGCAGCAATGAGGACAATCCTCAATTTACGGACCAAGTCCGCATAATTGCTACTATCAACTTTCAACTAAATTTTCTCTAGGAACATATCTTAAACAGTAGAACTAAAGCATAAGCTATGACATAATTTGCAAAGACCTTTTGACTATGTTCATGGCAATTAAGTTCATCTGATTATTTAATGAACTCCCACTTAGATAGACATCCCTCTAGTCATCTAAGTGATACATGATCCGAGTCAACTAGGCCGTGTCCGATCATCACGTGAGACGGACTAGACATCATCCGTGAACATCTCCATGTTGATCGTATCTACTATACGACTCATGTTCGACCTTTCGGTCTCTTGTGTTCCGAGGCCATGTCTGTACATGCTAGGCTCGTCAAGTCAACCTAAGTGTTTTGCTTGTGTTCCGAGGCCATGTCTATACATGCTAGGCTCGTCAACACCCGTTGTATGCAAACGTTAGAATCTATCACACCCGATCATCACGTGGTGCTTCGAAACAACGAACCTTCGCAACGGTGCACAGTTAGGGGGAACACCTCTCTTGAAATTCTAGTGAGGGATCATCTTATTTATGCTACTGTCGTTCTAAGCAAATAAGATGTAAACATGACAAACATCACATGCAAATCATAAAGTGACATGATATGGCCAATATCATCTTGCGCCTTTTGATCTCCATCTTCGAGGCGTGGCATGATCACCTTCGTCACCGGCATGACACCATGATCTCCATCATCATGTCTTCATGAAGTTGTCTCGCCAACTATTACTTCTACTACTATGGCTAATGGTTAACAATAAAGTAAAGTAATTACATGGCGTTTTTCATTGACACGCAGGTCATACAATAAATTAAGACAACTCCTATGGCTCCTGCCGGTTGTCATACTCATCGACATGCAAGTCGTGATTCCTATTACAAGAACATGATCAATCTCATACATCACATATATCATTCATCACATCCTTTTGGCCATATCACATCACGTAGCATACCCTGCAAAAACAAGTTAGACGTCCTCTAATTGTTGTTGCATGTTTTACGTGGCTGCTATGGATTTCTAGCAAGAATGTTTCTTACCTACGCAAAAGCCACAACGGTGATATGCCAATTGCTATTTACCCTTCATAAGGTCCCTTTTCATCGAATCCGATCCGACTAAAGTGGGAGAGACAGACACCCGCTAGCCACCTTATGCATCAAGTGCATGTCAGTCGGTGGAACCTGTCTCAGGTAAGAGTACGTGTAAGGTCGGTCCGGGCCGCTTCATCCCACAATGCTGCCGAATCAAGATAAGAGTAGTAACGGTAAGCAAATTGAACAAATCGTCGCCCACAACTACTTTGTGTTCTACTCGTGCATAGAATCTACGCATAAACCTGGCTCATGATGCCACTGTTGGGGAACGTAGCAGAAATTCAAAATTTTCCTACGTGTCACCAAGATCAATCTAGGAGATGCTAGCAATGAGAGGGGAGGAGTGCATCTACATACCCTTGTAGATCGCAAGCGGAAGCGTTCAAGAGAACGGGGTTGATGGAGTCGTACTCGTCGTGATCCAAATCACCGATGATCCTAGCGCCGAACGGACGGCACCTCCGCGTTCAACACACGTACGGAGCGGGGACGTCTCCTCCTTCTTGATCCAGCAAGGGAGGAGGAGAAGTTGATGGAGATCCAGCAACACGACGGCGTGGTGGTGGAAGTAGCGGGATTCCGGCAGGGCTTCGCCAAGCGCAAGCGGGGAGGAAGAGGTGTCACGGGAGGGAGGGAGGCGCCAGGGCTTGGGGTGCTGCTCCCATGCACCTCCCCACTATATATAGGGGTGGAGGGGCTGGTTTCTTGCCCTCCAAGTCCATTGGGGCGTTGGCAAAGGTGGGGGAAAGAAATCCCATCATTTCCCTTCCCCACCGATTGTTATCCCCCTTTTTTAGGGATCTTGAACTTATCCCTTCGTGATATTATCTTATTCCTTCTAAGGTGGGATCTTGGTGCGCCTTGACCAGGGGTGTGGGGCCTTGCCCCCACTACCCACGTTCATGTGGGTCCCCCATGCAGGTGGGCCCTACTTCGGAACCTTCTAGAACCTTCCCGGTACAATACCGAAAAATCCCGAACATTTTCCGGTGGCCAAAATAGGACTTCCCATATATAAATCTTTACCTCCGGACCATTCCGGAACTCCTCGTGACGTTCGGGATGTCATCCGGGACTCCGAACAACTTTCGGTTAACCGCATACTAATATCTCTACAACTCTAGCGTCACCGAACCTTAAGTGTGTAGACCCTACGGGTTCGGGAGACATGCAGACATGACCGAGACGACTCTCCGGTCAATAACCAACAGCGGGATCTGGATACCCATGGTGGCTCTCACATGTTCCATGATGATCTCATCGGATGAACCACGATGTCGAGGATTCAATCAATCCCGTATACAATTCCCTTTGTCAATCGGTACATTACTTGCCCGAGATTCGATCGTCGGTATCCCAATACCTTGTTCATTCTCGTTACCGGCAAGTCACTTTACTCGTACCGTAATGCATGATCCCGTGACCAAACACTTGGTCACATTGAGCTCATTATGATGATGCATTACCGAGTGGGCCCAGAGATACCTCTCCGTCATACGGAGTGACAAATCCCAGTCTCGATTCGTGCCAACCCAACAGACACTTTTGGAGATACCTGTAGTGCACCTTTATAGCCACCCAGATACGTTGTGACGTTTGGTACACCCAAAGCATTCCTACGGTATCCGGGAGTTGCACAATCTCATGGTGTAAGGAAATGATACTTGATATTAGAAAAGCTCTAGCAAACGAACTACACGATCTTGTGCTATGCTTAGGATTGGGTCTTGTCCATCACATCATTCTCCTAATGATGTGATCCCGTTATCAATGACATCCAATGTCCATGGTCAGGAAACCATAACCATCTATTGATCAACGAGCTAGTCAACAAGAGGCTTACTAGGGACATGTTGTGGTCTATGTATTCACACATGTATTACGGTTTCCAGTTAATACAATTATAGCATGAACACTAGACAATTATCATGAACAAGGAAATACAATAATAACCATTTTATTATTGCCTCTAGGGCATATTTCCAACAGTCTCCCTCTTGCACTAGAGTCAATAATCTAGTTCACATCACCATGTGATTAACACTCAAAGTTCAGATTGCCATGTGACTAATACCCAAGAGTTTACTAGAGTCAATAATCTAGTTCACATCACCATGTGATTAACACTCAATGAGTTCTAGGGTTTGATCATGTTATGCTTACGAGAGAGGTTTTTGTCAACGGGTCTGCAACATTCAGATCCGTGTGTGCTTTACAAATCTCTATGTCATCTTGTAGATGCAGCTACCACGCGCTACTTGGAGCTATTCCAAATAACTGCTCTACTATACAAATCCGGTTCACTACTCAGAGTCATCCGGATTAGTGTCAAAGTTTGCATCGACGTAACCCTTTACGACGAACCCCCTTTCCACCTCCATAATCGAGAAAATTCCTTAGTCCACTAGATACTAAGGATAAGTTCGACTAATGAATAATTGGACTCTTCCTAAGCAAACTCCTTAACCAACTCCTGAACCAACTCCTGAGCCAACTCCTAAACCAACTCCAAAGAAGAGGGGTGTTCTATTTCTCAGTCCTGAAGATATGCAAGAGGCAAAGAAACCTATGAAAGAAAAAGGTATTAAAGCTGAAGATGTTAAGAATTTACCTCCTGTTGAAGAAATACATGGTCTTAATATACCACCTATTGAAGAAACACATGGTCTTGATAACCCGACACAGGTAGTAAAGGTAAATTCTCTCTATAGATATGATAAAGTTGAAATCCCGTCTACTAAGTTTGCTAACCAATGCTTGGATGAATTTGATGACTTTATGGCTAGACAAGAAAATATCAATGTTTATGTTGGTAGAGAATTAAAAAGTAATTCTTACATGATTGGACGCTTGAGTGATTATATGGCTAGAGTTAAAGGTGAACTTAAACTCATTAGTAAATATGCTTCTATGGTTACCACTCAAGCAGAGCAAGTACTTAAAGCTCAAAGTGATTTGCTCGATGAATTAAATAATAAACATGATTTTGCTGTTAGAGTGGCTACTAGAACTGGTAAAATGACTCAGGAACCTTTGTATCCTAAAGGCCATCCTAAGAGAATTGAGCAAGATTCTCAGAGAAATAATGTACATGCACCTAGTGCTTCTAAAAAGAAGAAAAAGAAAATGATAGGACTTTGCATGCTTCTAGTGAACCTGTTGTTGACACACCTGAGAATCCAAATGAAATTTCTATTTCTGATGCTGAAACACAATCTGGTAATGAACATGAACCTAGTGATAATGTTAATGATGATGTTCATGTTGATGCTCAACCTAGTAATGATAATGATGTAGAAATTGAACCTGCTGTTGATCTTGATAACCCACAATCAAAGAATCAACGTTACGATAAGAGAGACTTTGTTGCTAGGAAACACGGTAAAGAAAGAGAACCATGGGTTCAGAAACCCATGCCTTTTCCTCCTAAATGATCCAAGAAAAAGGATGACGAGGATTTTGAGCGCTTTGCTGAAATGATTAGACCTATCTTTTTGCGTATGCGTTTAACTGATATGCTCAAAATGAATCCTTATGCTAAGTATATGAAAGAAATTGTTACAAATAAAAGAAAGATACCAGAAGCAGAAATTTCCACCATGCTTGCTAATTACACTTTCAAGGGTGGAATACCTAAGAAACTAGGAGATCCAGGAGTACCAACTATACCATGCTCCATTAAAAGAAACTTTTTAAAACTGCTTTATGTGATCTTGGAGCCGGTGTTAGTGTTATGCCTCTCTCTTTATATCGTAGACTTGATTTGAATAAGTTGACACCTACTGAAATATCCTTTCAAATGGCTGATAAATCAACTGTTATACCTGTCGGTATTTGTGAGGATGTGCCTGTTGTGGTTGCAAACGTTACTATTTTAACGGACTTTGTTATTCTTGATATTCCCGAGGACGATAGTATGTCTATTATTCTTGGAAGACCCTTTTTGAATACTGCAGGGGCTGTAATTGGTTGCAACAAAGGCAATGTCACTTTTCATGTTAATGGTAATGAGCATACGATACACTTTCCGAGGAAACAACCGCAAGTCCACAGTATCAATTCTATTGGAAAAATTCCATCGATTATTTTTGGAGGTTTTGAATTTCCTCTTCCTACTGCCAAGAAGAAATATGATATTCTTATTATTGGGGACGTGCATATCCCCGTTGAGGTAACATAGTGTTATTCGAAATTTCTCCGGTTCCATGTTATTTGGAATGAGTTTGTTAACAAGACTTGATCAACCTTGTTAGTGGATTCCTTTTGATGAGCATGAGATGGATGAAGTTAGAAGGCACAACCTTCTGTACCCTCCTTTTACTTTCTGTTATTTAGTTGAAATAAAGTAAAAATATTATTTTTCTGTCTGTTTTCTGAATTATCCGTGCAATATAAAATACCTCGAAAATAAAAGTTCTCCAAATGCCCTGCCAATTTAATATGATTTTTTCTGGAATATTTGAGAATATTTGGCACTGAGAACACAGCAAGGGGAGCAAGCACCTGGGCACGAGGGTCCAGGGCGCGCCCACCCCCTGGGCGCGCCCCTGCCTCGTGGGCCCATGGTGGCTCCCCTCCACTTATTCCTGCACCCACACACTCCTTCTTCCTCCCAAAAAAATCACCTACCAGCTCAAGCACGAGTTCTAGCTCATTTTGCTGCGATTTTCGATCTCCTAGCTCAAAGCACCTCTCACAAAACTGCTTTGGGGGATTGTTCCTTGGTATCTGACTCCTCCATTGGTCCAATTAGTTTTTGTTCTAGTGCTTTATTCATTGCAAATTTGTGCCGCCTAGGTGACCCTGTTCTTGAGCTTGCATGTCAAATTTATATGGTTCCAAGTAGTTCTAATGCATGATATAGGCTCTGGGCACTTGTAGGAGTAGTTTCTATCAATTTTGTTGAGCTTGGTTCAGTTTTATTTGAAGTTACTAAAAATTTCAGAAAATTTCAGAAAATGATGAAGAGATTTTTGAGGGGCTCATCAAGCCGAAGCTCGAAGGAAAAGCAAAGTGAAGAAGAAGAGAGGCCCAAATATAATCTGCCTCGCACCGCGGAAGTTCGGCCGTGTGAATGGCCTTGTGATGATTTCTTGAGAGCAGCCGGGATTTATGATGATTTTTATGAGTTGGCTGAGAATGCAGGCCTCACTGACTTCCTCCGCGACCAACGCAAACAGTATCTCTTACTCACCAATACCTTTGTGCAAAATTTTCATTTCCATTCTAGGAGGTCACCACCTATGGTGGGTTTTTATTTATATGATGGGTATAAGGAGATGACCCTTTGTGAATTCTGTGAGGTTTGCAAGTTACCTTTTCCGGGTTTCATAGAGGAACCACATAGTAACAATGTGGAGGGGTTTATTGATACAATTGTTGTAGGGGAAACGAGGAAGGTTTCCGATGCACGAATCACTAGCATACATTTTCCTGTTCTACGTTACTTTGCTATATTTGCTAGTAGATGCTTAATTGGTCGCGAAAACTGTGGAAACCTGAGTGTCCCTGATATTATTATTTTGTGCCATGCCTTGTTTCGTGATGACACATTTAGTATGGGCGCTATTGTTGCAAAGTGGTTAAATCTTAACCGTACTAAGGGCCCCATCTTGGGAGGCATCTTTGCCTCACGCCTCGCTGCATACTATAACATACCTATTAGGCACTATGAAAAAGAAGAAAAATTGCTGCCTACTGTTTATTTAGATTATAAGAGTATGGTAGCGCATGATTTTATTGTTAAGAATAGGGAAAGGGCGCTTAAATACAAATTGTTATTTGATAAAAGTCACCCCGAGACTATTACCTTGCCTGCTCCTTCCTTGTTTGATTTATCTGCAGGCCAGTATCTCGTTCCCCTAGCGACCATCCAAGCGTACCGGAACCCTACATCAGCCACAGAGCCAGAGCCGGAACTACAATTTGATACTCCACGACAGTCTAATTACCAGTGGGGTCCGGAGATGATTGCCAACCAGTGGCAATCAGAGGATTCTTCTTCTCAGTACGACCCCAGTTATAACTTTGGATATCCGCCAGGCAGCCGTGGCAATAGACCAACTTAGGCCCAAAACCTAAGCTTGGGGGAGTACGTATTTCTCACCGACATTATATTCATGTTCACACACTCATTGCTAGTTGTCGGTGCTCATACTCTTTCATTGTAATATCCATGCTAGTTTATTTTCCTTTTTATGCTTTCTTCTTGTGTGTCTGATAAACCTTAAGAAAACCAAAAAAATTAGTTGTAGCTTTTAGCTAGTTTACTTTTCTTGCTTGTAGTAGTAGTAATTAAAAGAAAACCCAAAAATATTTCATGTTCTTCTTTTGCTTGTTGGGAGCTTTCCCGTGTAAATAGTTTTATTTCTTTTCTTTGGGGGTCGATAGGAGAAGACCATGATGAAATTGTTAAAATGGATCTTATATGCATGATTGTTGATTTAACCAGGAGTCCATATTGCCTTGTCTTCTCCTGTTTATTGAATGCTCGCAGATTCCAGCTTAGTCCAATGCACGTGCACTATTATTATTATTCACATCGTTCGGTCATGCTAGTGAAAGGCAATTATGACGATATAAGATGGACTAATTGAGATGAGAGAAGATGGTATGAACTCGACGTCTCTTGTTTTTGTAAATATGATTAGTTCATCGTTCCTGATTCAGCCTATTATGAATAAACATGTTTGCAATGACAATTAGAGATTATAGTTACTTATGTCATGCTTAATTAGCTAGGAGTTTAAAATGGTTTACCTTGCATGCCAACATGCTATTAAAATGGTTGTGATGTGGTATGATGGGGTGGTATCCTCCTTTGAATGATTTAAGTGACTTGACTTGGCACATGTTCACACATGTAGTTGAAACAAAATCAACATAGCCTTCACGATATTTATGTTCATGGTGGATTATATCCTACTCATGCTTGCACTCAATGTTCATTAATTTTAATGCATGTTCATGATTGTTGTCGCTCTCTAGTTGGTCGCTTCCCAGTCTTTTGCTAGCCTTCACTTGTACTAAGAGGGAATACTGCTCGTGCATCCAATCCCTTAAACCCCAAAGTTATTCCATATGAGTCCACCATACCTTCCTATATGCGGTATCTACCTGCCGTTCCAAGTAAACTTGTATGTGCCAAACTCTAAACCTTCAAATGAAATTCTGTTTTGTATGCTCGAATAGCTCATTATCAACTAGGGTTGTCCGTATCTTCCATGTTAGGCGGGTTATTCTCAAGAGGAGTGGACTCCGCTCCTCACTCACGAGAAAATGGCTGGTCACCGGGATGCCCAGTCCCATGCTTTATGAAAATCAAATCAAAATAATTGCAAACAAAACTCCCCCGGGACTGTTGTTAGTTGGAGGCACTCGTTGTTTCGAGCAAGCCATGGATTGATGCTTGTTGGTGGAGGGGGAGTATAAACTTTACCATTCTCTTTGGGAACCGCCTATAATGTGTGTAGCATGGAAGATATCGCCATCTCTTGGTTGTTATGTTGACAATGAAAGTATGCCGCTCAAAATATTATTTATCTCTATTTCAAAACCGAGCTCTAGCACCTCTACAAATCCCTGCTTCCCTATGCGAAGGGCCTATCTATTTACTTTTATGTTGAGTCATCACCCTCTTATTAAAAAGCACCAGCTGGAGAGCACCGCTGTCATTTGCATCCATTACTATTAGTTTATATTGGGTATGATTACGATTGGATCTCTTTTACCATGAATTACAATGTTTAGTCAGTCCTTGATCTTTAAAGGTGCTCTGCATTTATGTTTTGCAGTCTCTGAAAGGGCTAGCGAGATACCATCTTGTTATACTATATCATGATTGTTTTGAGGAAGTGTTGTCATCCGAGATTTATTATTATTGCTCGCTAGTTGATTATGCCTTTGACATGAGTAAACATGAGACCTAAGTGTTATTGTGAATATGGTTAGTTCATAATCTTTGCTGAAAACTTGAATGCTGGCTTTACATATTTACAACAACAAGAGCAAACAGAGTTTGTAAAAGTTTTTCTTTATCACTTTCAGTTTATCAACTGAATTGCTTGAGGACAAGCAAAGGTTTAAGCTTGGGGGAGTTGATACGTCTCCGTCGTATCTACTTTTCCGAACACTTTTGCCCTTGTTTTGGACTCTAACTTGCATGATTTGAATGGAACTAACCCGGACTGGCGCTGTTTTCAGCAGAATTGCCATGGTGTTATTTATGTGCAGAAACAAAAATTCTCGGAATGACCTGAAACTCCACGGAGATTATTTTTGGAAATAATAAAAAATACTGGCGAAAGAATCAACGCCAGGGGGCCCACACCCTTTCCAAGAGGGTGGGGGCGCGCCTGCCCCCCCCCCCCCGGGCGTGCCCCCCTGCCACGTGGGCCCCCTGGAGCTCCACTGACCTCAACTTCAACTCTATATATTCGTGTTCGGGGAGAAAAAATTCAGAGAGAAAGATTCATCACGTTTTACGATACGGAGCCGCCGCCAGGCCCTAAACTCTCTCGGGAGGGCTGATCTGGAGTCCGTTCGGGGCTCCGGAGAGGGGAATCCATCGCAATCGTCATCATCAACCATCCTCCATCACCAATTTCATGATGCTCACCGCCGTGCGTGAGTAATTCCATCGTAGGCTTGCTGGACGGTGATGGGTTGGATGAGATGTATCATGTAATCGAGTTAGTTTTGTTAGGGTTTGATCCCTAGTATCCACTATGTTCTGAGATTGATGTTGCTATGACTTTGCTATGCTTAATGCTTGTCACTAGGGCCCGAGTGCCATGATTTCAGATCTGAACCTATTATGTTTTCATGAATATATGTGAGTTCTTGATCCTATCTTGCAAGTCTATAGTCACCTACTATGTGTTATGATCCGGCAACCCCGAAGTGACAATAATCGGGACCACTCCTGGTGATGACCATAGTTTGAGGAGTTCGTGTATTCACTATGTGTTAATGCTTTGGTCCAGTACTCTATTAAAAGGAGGCCTTAATATCCCTTAGTTTCCATTAGGACCCCGCTGCCACGGGAGGGTAGGACAAAAGATGTCATGCGAGTTCTTTTCCATAAGCACGTATGACTATATTCGGAATACATGCCTACATTACATTGATGAATTGGAGCTAGTTCTGTGTCACCCTATGTTATGACTGTTACATGATGAACCGCATCCGGCATAATTCTCCATCACCGATCCAATGCCTACGAGCTTTTCACATATTGTTCTTTGCTTATTTACTTTTCCGTTGCTACTGTTATAATCACTACAAAACCCAAAAATATTACTTTGCTATCGTTACCGTTACTTCCATATTACTTTGCTACTAAATACTTTGCTGCAGATACTAAGTTATCCAGGTATGGTTGAATTGACAACTCAACTGCTAATACTTGAGAATATTCTTTGGCTCCCCTTGTGTCGAATCAATAAATTTGGGTTGAATACTCTACCCTCGAAAACTATTGCGATCCCTTATACTTCTGGGTTATCAGAGCCTTGGACGATCCCATGGCCAAGTTGTTGAGTGTGGTGCGTTAGCCATCTATCAGCGGCGGGGAACCAGATCCGAGGCGGCGAACAACGGTGTAGCGGGAACAGCTCCGGTGCGGTGGACGGTTGCGACAGTGGAGCGGCAGCGGTGAGGCACAGGATGACGTGGTCGAAGTGGTTCTGGTACGGCGCACGTCGGCGTCGGTGTCGTGGAGGCATCTCTGCCTCGGCTTCAGCTGCTAAGTCCTTGAGGGCATTGCGGTTGCGTTGGACGACGACGTCGGGGTACCGGCTCCAGCGTGATGGAGGAGGGCAGCGGTGGATTGGGCACGATGGGGTGGAGGACGGAGGAGGCTGGGGTTTCGCGGCTAGTGGAGAGAGCGTTTTGGCGCCCACGAGGTATGAATAGGGAAATGGAGGGAGGGGGACCTAAGGGTGAACAATGTTTCGGTTTGGGACGCGCTTGTTTGAAATTTGGGGAAAGTTACAAACTTTGCCTCCATCTAAAATTTTGGACATATTGCGGGTTGGGGGTAGGACAGTAATCTCAAGTGTCCCAAATGGTGGGCGGGGTAGATTTCGGCCGAACGCATGGGTGTTTAGGCACCCACGGCGTATGAATGCTTCTCGAAGGCGGTAGAGACTGGCGTCTTAGTGAAGTTACAAACCTAACCCGGTTTAGACCTTTGGACATCGGGCCGATAGGCTACACGTGCTAGAGTCAGGACAGTAATTTCCTACCACCAAACATTAGTCTCGCGCGGTTTCGGGTGACCAGAGGCTTATTTGGCGCTTCATTCAATATTTGGGAGCAGAATCCACTGGTACGCGTCAGTCTTAAACAAACGGTTTTTAACCCCTTTCCGCGATGACATTTGGAACCGTCGCCAAGTGAGTGTGGGCGATAGGGGGGTCCTTCCCACATGACCCAGAAATCGTCGGAGATAGGCCCTCCTGGGACCCAGGCTACGGCCGTATGCGATCGGGCGAGGCATCGAAACCCAATCATTTTTGTAGGTATGTACATCCCACACGGTAATCCGAGAAAAACATTTCCGTAGGTATGTACATCCCACACGGTGAATCCCAGAAAAACATTTCCGTTCGTATGTATATCACACACAGTCAATCCAAGGAATATGTTTCCGTTCTTATGTACATCCCACACAGTCAATCCAGGGAAGACGTTTCTGTTCGGACGTACATCCCACACAGTTTTATGTGTAGGCTCGTGTGTGAAAGGTGTAACTATCACACACGGTCTGCCTTGGTTAACTATTTGCTTTTATCAACTATATCACACACGATTTGATGAAGAAAACCGTGTGGCATTGGGCTATCCATCGCAAGCGCTTTTACTGCTAGAACCGTTTGCAAAGGTCCATGACACATTTAGCAGGTTTATTAGTTTACAATTAATAATTCCAGTATTACGCAAATTCACATTTCATATCGAACACCTGTTTGCCAATTTCATATCAGGCACATAAATATATTATAACATCACAGTACGGTAGCTACATGAAAACAGCACAGTACGACATATAGCTAGTTCAACTTCATAAGAACAATATATTCATTTCCCTAATCGAGATCATCCAGGCTCGTCTTATCCACCTCTGCTTTCAGTTCAGTAAGAACCCATTTTGCACGGGCCAACCAGGAAAGTGCCTCCTCCTTCGCCAACACCATCTTAGCAAAGTGTGATTTAAAAAATCTGAGCTCATTCTCCACCTTCAACTTTTTATCCCGCATCTTGAAATATGCTTCCGCGTTGACAAGACTTTCTCTAAGCCTACGTGCGTTCTCTTCCTCATACATGCTCCAGAGCATCGCTAGGCACATCTTCAAAGACTGCGGCCACTCTTGATCAACCCACTCCAAGTAAGAACACTTCCGTTCATCCTATAATATTTAAAACTAGATCAGTAACAATTTTAGGGGAAATGGGTTTATAGCAACATAGAAAATCATCAATGCTTATTTAAAAAACGGAAGAAACATGTTAATTATGACATATCTTCTCAAAAAGATCAATGTGCAAATGAAATAATTGGTACTGAGACAACAACCAAATTCTGGAACATCAGAAGCTATAATTAACTACAACGACGCTACAAGTTCTTGCTCATGTACAATAAATAAAAAATTGAACATTTTATGAGGAAGGTAAATATAACTCCGACAGCATAGCGACAGTGTTTGGATGACATCAAATTGATACTAACAGGTGTGTACATGCACAAATTTAGTAACATGGAACTAATAGCACTAAGGTCATCCACTATGTATGCCAAAACTGGGGTAAAGACAACTATTGCTACATCTCGCAACGGTGCCCTGCACTGGCGAGCCGATGCAGCAAAAAAATCAGGGACCCGGACTCCGGAGCACGTAGTTGCTCCGATGCCCAGTTTCTTCATGCCATAAAGATTTAGTATTTTACTGCTTGGCTGCTCGGATGTGTGGACCAAAGTTGGCTGCACAAACTGCTGAAGCGGTGCCAAATAATTTTCTAATGGCACCGCTGATGAGATGGCAACACTTTAAGATACTAGGTACAAACTGTGACACTGTCTTAGGATGCGTTTGGTTGAAGGTGTGGTATGAATGGGTTGGGACCGTGACAGTGTCTGAATCACATCTAACAAATGATTTGTAACAAGGAAAGAGGGTCTAAACTTCTCTCCACATGCCAGAAACTTCCTCCCACTGTCCACAGAATCAAACGCCACTAGCTTCACGCATGGAGATTGATGGTGACAACAATCAGATAGATCTTCAGCCACCCCGCTCCATTTGTTGCCACTGATGGTCCTAGGGAGCTACAACAGGAAGAAATGACTCAAATCGACCGCCGGGTAAAAATCCTCCATTCCAAGTCATAGCCTGAGAGAGAGAAGAGAGGCATACCCGGGTGGTGAAGGAGTAGTCGCCGGAGGAGGAACCGCTTGAGAGGTCTTTGAAGAAGACCATGGCGACCCCGGCGGTAGGATGCGAGATGGCGAGAGCGAGGCAGCGGCTATAGCTTAGCAAGGAAGGAAGGAAGGAGGAAACAGGGGAAATGTGACTTGTGGTCAGGGAGAAAAGGGGGTGCGGAAGGGGGGAAGGGGGCGGGGGTAGATATTTTGGCGGTAGGCCAAAATTTTGGAAATGTGGAGGGAAACTTTGCGCGCGGTGCCTGTCGGTGTCAAAACCGGCGAATCTCGGGTAGGGGGTCCCGAACTGTGCATCTAAGGTCGATGGTAACAGGAGACGGGGGACACGATGTTTACCCAGGTTCGGGCCCTCTTGATGGAGGTAATACCCTACTTCCTGCTTGATTGATCTTGATGAATATGAGGATTACAAGAGTTGATCTACCACGAGATCGTAATGGCTAAACCCTAGATGTCTAGCCTGTATGATTGTGATTCTTCTCTACGGACTAAACCCTCCGGTTTATATAGACACCAGAGGGGCCTAGGGATGTACAGAGTCGGTTTACAGAGGAAGGAATCTTCATATCCGAACGCCAAGCTTGCCACCCACGCAAAGGAGAGTCCCATCCGGACACGGGAGGAAGTCTTCTATCTTGTATCTTCATGGCCCATCAGTCCGGCCCATGTCACACAGGCCGGACGCCCAAGGGCCCCTTAATCCAGGACTCCCTCAGTAGCCCCCGAACCAGACTTCAATGGCGAAGTGTCTGGCGCGCTGATAGTCTTCAGCATTGCAAGGCGGGTTCTTCCTCTGAATACTTCAAAGCGTTTGATCCGAAAGAGTTATACTCGGCTTTCCATTTAATGTCGTACCCCTTGGCTTTTGTGCCTCCATTGCTTCGTCTTCCACGTGTCAAGCGAACACGAAAGGTCAGAGTATTTTTGCACATAACACCCTGGCCATGTAAGAAAGGCGTATATTTAAGTGGATTGGATCTCAGATGCCATCTCACATCAGGCGTAAAATCCTTAGAGCTGGCTAGGAGAAACCATTCCAGCATGGCTAGCGTTCCCAGTTCTTCCTCCCGCCCCCATGGCTCCGAAAAAGGCGATTGGGAGAAATGTTCAGTATCCCATGACCAGCTGAGTAAGCTTCAAACGCATGGATTCCTTCCCCCCGCGGATCTAGTCCCCGTCTGGGTAGGATTAACCTCATTTACAGGCGAAGCCCTGGCGGAAAATTTCCCTAATCCAACCAGGGGGAGCGAGTGTGCTTCATATCCTTCTTAATAAGAGGCATCGGATTTCCAATCCACCCCTTCCTCCGAGGTCTACTGGAGTACTAAGGCCTCCAACTGCACAACCTCACTCCAGCCTCCATCCTGCATATCGCGGGTTTTGTCACTCTCTGCGAGCTATTCTTGGGCTGCGAGGCGCACTTTGACTAATGGAGGAAACTTTTCTGCCTCGTCCCTCGTACCCAAAAGGGATCAGTATTCGAGGTGGGCGGCGCCGAGATATGGCGCATAGCCGGTACCGGATACTTGTTCGGCACACCGACGAAGGCATCCGAAGAGTGGCCCTTGGAGTGGTTTCATATTGAAGATGTCGCTCTCCCCGACCCAGTCCGAATGGGCCTTCCCGAATTTTCCAGCGCTCCGTTGAGGAAACGCCACATCTGCGTCGTCGAAGCCTCGAGGAGGAAGACAGTGTGGAAGTCCAACAATTAATGGGCAAGATAAGGACACTTGCCCAGTCCGGATTATCAATAATCAAGGTAATGGAAACTTCCATAGCGCGAGGTCTTCAGCCGCTCCAATTCAGGGAGCTCCCTATGTGGCACTACAATGGGTAAGATGATGCCTCACACTGCGGACGAAAGGGTCCGGATTCCCTCACCGCCCTGGCCGCAATATTGGCCAATCTGTATAAAGGGGAGAAAGAGGAGTTCACTCGTCTTACGGCCGAGAGGGATTTTCCATGTACAATCCTCCTAGCTGGGTGAGTTTTAATCCCACCACTTTATTCAATCCTCTCCCTGAGTCATGTTTAACCGACATTAACCCATCCATCAAATAGGAATGGCGGAGGGTCGTCGTGGGGATCCATAGCCCCGGTCCATAGTCGGAGGACCATAACTGGGACCTCGATCCCGGATTCGAAGAAGATCCGGACATATTCGTAGAGCTCAAGGAGGGAGTCTTCTACTAGGCGAGCTATGATGGCATAGAAGTGGCCATCACGGCCGATTATCCCGGCCTCCTTCCTGCCTCATATGTAAGTAACCAGGAGACATTTCCTCCGAAGGAGCTTCCTCATTATGCCTCACCCGCCGCACTATCTTGTGCTTCAAAGGGGAGGCGCTCGACGCGTCATATTGCACCAGAGGCGTCTCAGAAGAGAGCGGCGCCTGCGCCGGGCAGGTCTTCAAAGAGAAAGGCAAATGACAACACGGTCGGACCTTCCTCAAAGAGGTATGGCTTTAAATATGCCCTATATATGGCAGTCACATCAAACCATGACATTGTCCGCTGTGTTTTATCAGGAAGAGCGTTCGCCGGATCATGTCCGAGGAGCCTGTCGGTCGCGCCCCCACCAATCAGGGTCCAAACCCTGCTTCTAGGGCGGGGGCAGACACGGGAGTAACGCCGGATTGTCCTCCTTCAGAGGATTCGGATAATATATCCGTCACAAATTCTGAAGTACAGAGTGCGATGAATCATGGGCGCCGGAGAGCCGCTCTTCGCGACCCCGGATTTGCTAAAGAGGCGTTCGACGCCTTCAGCTCGGCTGATGCGTTCATCCGAGCTGCTCGGGATGGACTTACCAGGGCCAGTGACCAGTATTTGAAAGATATGTGGGTAAGTACGCATTGTACAGATCTGGTAATCATGTACCAGTAGCCCCCGAGACATGAAACAGTTGAAACAACTTATTTAAGGATCAATGTATAATCAGGTACTCACCGAGAAGAACAGCATGCTGCCTCATGGGCTGGAAAAGTGCCGGACTCAGCTAGCTGTTGTTACCGCCGAACTGGAGAAGTCCAAGGAGGCACCGCCTCGAAATGTTCCCCTCCATCCAGAAAAAGTCTAATCATGTACCAGTAATGTTAATACTGTTTTGTTTCCGATGACAGGATCAGTAGATCAACTGAAAGAGCAACTAAAAGTCGCGCAGGTGGGTGAACAAGAGGCCAAAAGGCAACTGGCCGCAGGCGAACGTGTGCTGACACGGGTCAGGGATGATACGAACAAGCTGCACGATTCCAACATCCTGCTGGGCGAAGAGCTAAAAGATGTACGAGCCCAGCTAGCTGACGCCATAAAGGAAAATACGAGGCTACGAGGCGGCATATTCAGTATGCTTTTGAACTTACCTCCGTGTAATTCAGCGAAAAATGAGCTGATAGATTCATGTCTACAGGTATGTTGACTGGCCGTCCCGAAGAGGAAATGTCCGAATCTCAAGGCGATCTGCTGCAAGAGTTGTCCCAAATGCACGAGCGAGCTCGGCAAGCAATGCGGAGCGTTGCCAAGGCTTTGTGGCCATCCGCCTCCCCTCCAGCAAGTATGGAGGAGCTTGTGAAGCTATTCCAAGGAGCTCGGCGGCGCCTTCGATTATGGAAGATATCGGCCTGCCGAGAAGGTGCGCGAGAGGCCTGGGCCATGGCAAAAACACGGTACACCAAGCTTGATCCGAATCATATGGCCCGGGTCGGACCTCAGGGGTCAGATGGACAAGAAATTCCAATTAGTTTGGTATATGACCAAGTAAAGATAGCCGCCAAGTTTTCCCAACAGGATTGTGAGCTAGATAGCCTGTTAGACGGCATAGAGGAAGAAGTTTTTGAGTCCAAGTGACTATGTACTTCAATTGAAAATTTTGTCCCTAGCCGGATTGTAAAACGATTGTCATGGCAGACCTTTTCGCTTCGACCTCTGGACCCGAAGGTGCGGAGTGTTTCCGAATACTGGATCGGCAGTATAGACTAGGGTATGCGTGGAAACCAGGCGTAGGGGTCATAGTTGCTTGAACAGACAAGTTATATCCGGCTAGCTATGTTATATTACTTGTTGATTGTAAGAAACATCTTCCAGGGAGAATAGTTCCGTTAAGGGTTCCTTTCCCTGGGTGAACATGCGTTAGTATGCATGCCCGAGCTGTGATTGAAAAATTGCAGTATACGTAACATCTGGGGGTTCACAGTGTAATTAGGGTATAACGTCTTTAGTCCGCCGACCGAATATTCCCATAAGAATGCTATCTTTCGGCTTCACCCAATCTGAGGTACAAGTCCAGATGACCCGGCTGTAACAATCGCAGAGGTGCTCCCTTTATGCCCTAGCCGAACAAACGGGAACGTAGGGCATAAGCACAGGAGCCAGGCAACCCAGCTTGGCAAAAACTAAAGTCATAACGGTGCATATAATGGCGAAGAAAAGGTACATATGAGGAAAGGACACATATGTGGTGAGCTTGATGCTCGGAAAATAATAATAAGCTTCTGTAAAAGAAGCCCCCTGGTATTGTGAGCGTATACATTTAAGGATGTGTACGTCATAGGTGTGCGGTTTGGACGCACAAGAGCTATAGAGCTAGAGAAAAAAATTAAAGAGAGAAAAATGGAAACAAAGGGAGAGGAAGACGAACAAAGAGTACGGCTCTAGGCATAGAATCTTCGGAGTCTGGCGGCATTCCACGGGTTCGGCTCTAAGCGATTGTCCGATGCATCACGCAGGCGGTACGCTCCTCCAGTGAGAACTTCATCTATGATGAAGGGACCCTCCCACTTGGGCTTGAGTTTGTCCTTTTTCCTTTCTGGCAAGCGTAGAACGAGTTCACCAACATTATAAGTCTTGGCCTGCACTTCTCTGCTTTGGTATCTGCGAGCCTGTTGTTGGTAGAATGCAGAATGGGCTTTTGCAATGTCGCGCTCCTCCTCCAGGGCATCTAGACTGTCCTGCCGATCAAGCTCGGCCTCTCTCTATCTCTTCATACATGCGCACTCGAGGTGAGTCATGAATGATGTCGCAGGGCAAAACGGCCTCTGCGCCGTACACCATGAAGAATGGTGTGTATCCGGTAGTGCGATTGGGCGTGGTCCGCAGCCCCTAGAGTACGGAGTCGAGCTCCTCAACCCAGTGCTTGTCTGATTCTTTCAAAGACCGCACTAGTCTAGGCTTAATGCCGCTCATGATAAGACCATTAGCTCGTTCGACTTGACCGTTTGTTTGTGGGTGGTAGACGGAGGCGTAATCGAGCTTAATGCCCAGGTTAGCACACTAGGTTTTCACTTCATCGGCTATGAAATTGGAGCAGTTATCGGTGATGATGCTGTGTGGGACACCATAACGGTGCACGACACCGGATATAAAGTCTATCACTGGTCCGGCTTCGGCCGTTTTAACTAGTTTGGCCTCTATCCACTTGGTGAATTTATCTACCATGACCAACAGATATTTTTTCTTAATGGCTTCCTCCTTTAAGGGGTCCGACCATATCAAGCCCCCAGACCGCGAAAGGCCAAGTAATGGGGATTGTTTGTAGAGCGGTAGGCGGCATATGGCTTTGATTGGCGAAAAGCTGGCATCCGACACAATGTTGGACAAGGTCCTGTGCATCTGCTCGGGCCGTCGGCCAAAAGAAACTTGTACGGAAGGCTTTACTTACAAGGGCCCGAGCCGCTGCGTGGCGACCGCCGAGACCAGCATGGATTTCGGCCAGGAGATGCCGTCCCTCTTCTTCGGAGATACATCTTTGAAGGACTCCGGTAGCGCTTTTCTTGTAGAGCTCTCCGTCATGGACCTTATAGGCTTTCGAGCGCCGAACAATGCAGCGAGCCTCATTCTGATCCTCAGGGAGCTCTCGCCTATTAAGGTAGGCCAAGAAGGGTTCGGTCCATGGGGCAATTACTGCCATTATTAGATGGGCTGATGGTGTTATTTCGGTGGCTGAGACCCCGATGATATCGGTATTGTGTTCGGAATCTGGGGGTATAATCGGATCCGGACTGGTGTTGCTGCTCTCACCCTGCCACACCACGGATGGCTTGAAGAGCCTTTCCAGAAAGATGTTAGGCGAGACGGGGTCACGCTTGGCACCCATGCGAGCAAGGACATCCGCCGCTTGATTACTTTCTCAAGCAACATGATGAAACTCGAGTCCCTCGAACCGAGCTAATATTTCGAGTATGGCGTTACGATAGGCCGCCATCTTCGGATCTTTGGCGTTGAAGTCTCCATTTATTTGGAATATTGCGAGATTTGAATCCCCGCGCACCTCCAGACGTTGTATGCCCAAGGAGGCAGCCATCCGAAGACTGTGCAATAAGGCCTCGTATTTGGCTGCATTGTTGGAGTCTGTGTATAATATTTGGAGTACGTAGTGGACTGTATCTCCAGTGGGGGACGTTAAGAAGATGCCCGCTCCTAAGCCGGCCAGCATTTTAGAGCCATCTAAGTGCATGACCCAGTTGGAATATGTACCGTACTCTTTAGGGTGTTCGGCCTCTGTCCATTCGGAGACGAAGTCGGCCAATACTTGGGATTTAATGGCTCGGCGTGGTTTGTATGTTATCTCGAATGGCAGGAGCTCGATGGCCCACTTGGCAATCTGGCCCGTAGCGTCGCGGTTGTTTATTATGTCATTGAGTGGTACTTCGGAAGCCACCATGATCGAGCACTCTTGGAAGTAGTGTCGTAGCTTCTGGGATGCCATGAAGACCGCATATGCTATCTTTTGGTAATGAGGGTACCGGGATTTGCATGGTGTGAGGACAGTGGATACGTAGTATACCGGTTTCTGAAGTGGGAATTTGTGTATGTCCTCCTCTCGCTCAACGATGAGCACTGCGCTAACCACCTGGTGTGTTGCAGAGATGTATAATAACATCGGTTCGCCGACGTTCGGCGCGGCCAGGATTGGGTTGCTCGCTACAAGATCCTTTATTTCTTCTAGTCCGGCCGTTGCCGCATCCGTCCAATCAAAGTGTCCGGTGCATCGGAGAAGGCGATAAAGTGGCAATGCTTTTTCTCCTAGTCTTGAGATAAATCGGCTTAAAGCTGCCACGCATCCGACTAGTTTTTGGACCTATTTAAGGTTTGTTGGTGTAGCCAATTGTGACAAAGCTCGGATTTTGTCTGGATTTGCCTCAATTCCTCTATTGGAAACGATGAAGCCCAGCAGTTTTCCAGCGGGAACGCCGAAAACACACTTTTCCGGATTGAGCTTGATGTCATATGTACGGAGGTTGTCGAATTGAGACGCAGGTCGTCTATTAATGACTCGACGTGCCTAGTCTTGATGACGACGTCATCCACATATGCTTCAACTGTCTTGCCGATTTGTTTCTCCAGGCATGTTTGAATCATGCGTTGGTAGGTGGCGCCGGCGTTTTTAAGCCCAAAGGGCATAGTATTGAAGCAGAAAGGCCCGTATGGGGTAATGAATGCCGTTGCGGCTTGATCGGACTCCTTCATTTTGATTTGATGGTATCCGGAGTATGCGTCGAGGAAACATAGTGAGTCGTGTCCTGCAGTAGCATCAATAATCTGATCGATGCGGGGGAGGGGAAGGGATCCTTAGGGCAGGCCTTATTGAGGTCTTTAAAATTGACGCACGGGCGCCAGGATTTATCCTTCTTTGGCACCAGCACCAGGTTTGCTAGCCAGTCTGGGTGTTTTATTTCTCTGATGAATCCGGCCTCGGTTAACTTGGCTAGCTCCTCCCCCATAGCTTGTCGTTTGGGTTCGGAAAAGCGCCGCAGTGTTTGCTTGACCGGCTTATATCCTTTTGATATATTGAGGTTGTGTTCGGGCAACCTGTGTGGGATTCCTAGCATATCAGAAGGGTGCCAGGCAAATAAGTCCCAGTTCTCGCGCAGGAATGCTCGTAGTGCGGCGTCAACCGTTGGGTCCAGCTGTGCCCCGATGGAAGCTGTCTTCTTGGGGTCCGTCGGGTGGACTTGAAATTTGACTATTTCGTCTGCTGGTTTGAAGGAGGTGGATTTGGGCCGCTTATCAAGGATTACGTCATCCCTATCCATCGTGGAGCGTAGTGCGGTTAACTCTTCGGCCGCGAGGGCCTCAGACAGTGCCTCGAGGGCCAGGGATGCGGCTTTGTTTTCGGCACGAAGGGCTATGTCTGGATAACTGGCGAGAGTAATAATACCGATGGGCCCGGGCATCTTGAGCTTCATATACCCGTAATGAGGTATAGCTTGAAAGCGTGTGAATGCATCTCGCCCCAACAGGGCATGATATCCACTGTTGAAAGGGGCCACTTGGAAGGTTATCTCTTCGGACCGATAGTTCTCCAGCGTGCCGAATACCACATCGAGTGTAATTTTCCCCGCGCATCGCGCCTCCTGGCTGGGAATGATTCCTCGGAAGGTCGTATTACTTTGCTCGATGCGGCTCCTGTCTATTTCCATTTTATTGAGTGTGTCCTCATAGATGAGGTTTAGTCCGCTCCCGCCGTCCATGAGCACTTTAGTGAGACGAAAGTCATCCACAATTGGATTGAGGACCAAGGCAGCTGGTGCCGGGACTGACCGGAATTTTGGTTCATCACTGGCATTGAAAGTTATGGCCGTGTCGTTCCAGGGGTTTATTGTTGCGACTTGGCGGAGTATCCAACATGCTCTAAGGCTGTGGGTTGGTACGGTATCCGGTGTCGTGTGTATTTTGCATGGCCTATCGAGCCATCCCTCAAGAACGGTTCCGCGTCCCGTAATGGGCTTAGTTTTCTTCACTATGGGGTCGGGTGCCCCGCGAGGGTGCATCCTTTTTGCTCGCCAGAGGGGTTGAGTGGAGATCGGTGATTCCCAGCGAGTTGTCTGAGTTTTCCAGGCGCTTTCCATTGCGCAGTACTTCTGTACTATGGTTGCCAAGTCAGTGAAGTGTAATACGTGACGGCGGTTGATGGCGTTGAGGATTCCTTCGTCCGTGCAATTATTGCAGAATACTGAAATCGCGTCCTCGTCGCGACAATCTTTAATCTTGTCTTTGACAAGGAGGAATCTGGCCCAAAAGTGATGGACTGTTTCCTGAGACTGTTGTCGTACGTACATGAGGTCGCATATATACAGAGGGCCGGAATTGCTTCGTGAATATTGCTTGTGGTGGGTGGGTGGCTTTTAATCCGATCCCTGACCCAATTTGGAGTCCGGAGTTTGAAGAACTTTCGAGCTTAGTAGTTCGGGCTCCGGGATGTTAAATGATTTTCCAGGCTCGACGCCCGATTATAGGTTCGGAGGACCGGGAGTGTCGTCCCGCAGACAGGTATCTGGCTTTTCGAGCTCGGAAATCCGAATATAGCTCGTCCGCAACACAGGGGAAGAGTTGTTGTTTTGCTCCTCTACGACCGCTATCTGATGGGTGATCGGCGGAGATTTGATTTCTCTCTGATAGGGTTTAAACTCAATCTGATCGTAGTCTGTAGCGACCCCCATGGCAGCGATGCGATCCAGGAGTTCGGTTAAAGAAGACAACACCACCAGATCCATCCTTTTGGAGTATTCGGAGTCAACACGGAGACGATTTTTGATGACCTGAGAAGTCATCATCGGCTCGACGGCCGAACGGGCGGTCATGGTAAAGCCGCCCAGCCGGAGGGTTTGGCCTGAGGCCAGGGCTCCTCCGGAGGTGATACTGTCCTTGATGACAAGGTGCGCCATCAATCTTGTCTTCGACGTCACAGCGGAACTCTCAACGAAAGCACCAATGTCGGTGTCAAAACCGGCGGATCTCGGGTAGGGGGTCCCGAACTGTGCATCTAAGGTCGATGGTAACAGGAGACGGGGGACACGATGTTTACCCAGGTTCGGGCCCTCTTGATGGAGGTAATACCCTACTTCCTGCTTGATTTATCTTGATGAATATGAGGATTACAATAGTTGATCTACCACGAGATCGTAATGGCTAAACCCTAGATGTCTAGCCTGTATGATTGTGATTCTTCTCTATGGACTAAACCCTCCGGTTTATATAGACACCGGAGGGGCCTAGGGCTGTACAGAGTCAGTTTACAGAGGAAGGAATCTTCATATCCGAGCGCCAAGCTTGCCACCCATGCAAAGGAGAGTCCCATCCGGACACGGGAGGAAGTCTTCTATCTTGCATCTTCATGCCCCATCAGTCCTGCCCACGTCACACAGGCCGAACGCCCGAGGAGCCCTTAATCCAGGACTCCCTCAGTGCCGCCGGACCATTCACTTTGAACGATTGTGTGCATCGCAAATGATTCTTCTGCTTTACGCGCATGGGATAAGTTTGATAATTCAAATTTTGGTGGAAGTTTCCCCGGGTACGTCTTTGCATAATTTAACATCGCTTGCTAATTTGGGCACACAAAAGAGCGTACAGCAGACAGACCACACTTACTGAATCGAGTAATTTTAGTAATTAAACAGAGCTAGTTGACCTAAACATTTCTCTAACAAAAGACCAGCATTAAAAACAAAGCCTAAGTACGCATAATTTTAACAAATCCGCCGCTGCGCCGGCCTATCCATCGCCGGTGTGAGATGAGACGTCGATGACTTTTCCTGGCGACATGCCGCCGTTGGTGGACTCCGCGTCCCCCCTGCTGAAGTCGACCGTGTCCTCGTCCTCATCCTCAGCGCCGCCCTCAAGGTTGTAGTACTCGTAGTAGTGGCCGCGCCAGAGCTCGCGTTGATACTCCACCGTCGATTCCTTGATGGACAGACTCTTCTCTACCTCGACCTCGGCCACGCGCAACTCCTCCTCCCGGCGCTCCTTGATATCCGCCACCTCCTACATCTCCAGCTCCCGCTCGGCGACCTCATGAGGAAGCAGGTGCTCCATGGCCACCGCCGCCTGTTCAGACATGGGTTGCATGCTGGAGTCCGAGGTGGCCTAGAATATCTTGGCGTGTGCATCCTCGATCTGGCGTGGATGGCCTCGACCCGGGCCAGGGCGACATCAGCGGCACGGACGACAGCTCGAGCGCTCTCAACGTTTGTAGCCGCCGTCGCAGCAGCAGCTGCAGCCGTCTCGGCTGCTGCAGCTACCCTGTCGGCTGCGGCAGACGCCCTCTCGGCGGAAGCGACCGCGCTCAATGCGGATGCGGCGGCACTCTCGGCATAGGCGGCCGCGCTCTTGGTGCAGGCGGCGGCGCTCGGGGGGAGCAGCTATCGTACGGGCCTTCACGAAGCGTTTCCACGGTGTCATCTTTGCAAGAAGGGGGTGCAGGAATGGGGATCGGGATTAGTGGATTCGGGGGTTGCCGGCACTAGAGCAGACAAGCCGGCGAAGCTTAAGGAAGGAGACTTAAATAGACCCAGATATTTTCATCGCAAATGGTTCCTAGAAAACAACTGTGTGTGATGTTGTAGATATTTTTTTAGCTGTGAAAGACGAATTTGGAGTAAAGTGCCAACGGATGGTGTTTTAAATGAACGAGAAATTTTGTAGTACTAATACAACTGTCATGTCAAATTTTGGAAAATTTCAGGGGTCATTTGACCTTTTAAGACATTTAAGTGATTTTCTAGCCATTTAATGACCGTAATTGAAATTTGAACTACATGTACATGCAATAGCTAACCATAACGGTTTGAAAACTCATATTTCGTGTACTTGTGTGTGATTTAATTCCATGTGCAGTAAATTGGAAGGAATTTTCAAACATATTGGTCTAACGGCTATGACACAATTAAGCATGGAGTGACATGGCATTTTAATTCTAAAAAATAAAATAAAAATCAGAAACACATGAAACCTTGGTTGATGTAATGTCATGCCACCAAGATGATGTGGTAAAAAAATTGGCATGTTTGATGGAAGTTTGGACACACACCCCTCACAAACCGGAGCAACTCACTAGAAGGCTCATGGTTCCGAGAGGGAACAATGCATGTTTGATGACGAACAGAAGATAGCTTCCTCTTACGGCCTTCAATTTTTTTCTACGTCTAACGTGCACTACTACAACTGTAATGTGAAATTTTTGAAAATTCTACGGGTCATTTGACCTTTTAAAGACATTTAAGTGATTTTCTAGCCATTTAATGACCGTAATTCAAATTTGAACTACATCTACATGCAACGCCTAACCAAAACGGTTTGAAAAATCATATTTGTGTACTTGTGTGCGAGTTAATCCCATGTGCAGTAAACTAGAAGCAATTTTCAAACATATTTGTCTCACGACATGGACACATGCATGCATACGTATGCATGGAGTGACATGTCATTTTAATTCCAATTTTTTTTCAAAAACACATGAAACCTTGGTTGATGTAATGTCATGCCACCAAGATGATGTGGTAAAGAAATTGGCATGTTTGACGAAAGTTTGGACACACACCCCTCACAAACCAGAGCAAATTTCTAGAAGGTTCGTGGTTCCGAGAGGGAACAATGCATGTTTGATGACGAACGGGAGATAGCTTCCTCTTATGGCGTTCATTTTTTCTATGTATAACGTGCACTACTACAATTGTAATGTGAAATTTTCGAAAATTCTAGGGGTCATTTGACCTTTTAAAGACATTTAAGTGATTTTCTAACCATCTAATGACCGTAATTCAAATTTGAACTACATCTACATGCAACGCCTAACCAAAACGGTTTGAAAAATCATATCTGTGTACTTGTGTGTGAGTTAATTCCATGTGCAGTAAATTAGAAGGAATTTTCAAACATATTGGTCTCACGACATGGACACATGCATACGTATGCATGGAGTGACATGGCATTTTAATTCCAAAAAATGAAAAAATGATCAGAAAAACGTGAAACCTTGGTTGATGTAATGTCATGCCACCAAGATGATGTGGTAAGGAAAGTGGCATGTTTGACGAACGTTTGGACACACACACCTCACAAACCGGAGCAACTCGCTAGAAGGTTTGTGGTTCCGAGAGGGAACAATGCATGTTTGATGACGAACGGGAGATAGCTTCCTCTTACGGCCTTCAAAAATTTTCCTACGTTTAACGTGCATTAATACAACTGTCATGTGAAAATTTGGAAAATTTTAGGGGTCATTTGACCTTTTAAAGACATTTAAGTGATTTTCTAACCATTTAATGACCGTAATTCAAATTTGAACTACCTCTACATGCAAGGCCTAACCATAACGGTTTGAAAAATCATATTTTTGTATACTTGTGTGCAAGTTAATTCCATGTGCAGTAAATTAGAAGGAATTTTCAAACGTATTGGTCACAAGGCATGGGCACATGCATGGAGTGCATGCCATGGCATTTTAATTCCAAAAAATTAAAAAATGGTCAGAAAAACATGAAACTTTGCTTGATTTAATGTCATGCCACCAAGATGATCTGGTAACAAAATTGGCCTGTTTGACGATAGTTTGGACACACACCCCTCACAAACCGGAGCAACTCACTAGAAGGTTCGTGGTTCCGAGAGGGAACAATGCATGTTTGATGACGGACGGGAGATAGCTTCCTCTTACGGCCTTCAAAAAAAATTCCTACGTTTAACATGCACTAATACAACTGTCATGTGAAAATTTGGAAAATTTCAGGGGTGATTTGACCTTTTAAAGACATTTACGTGATTTTCTAACCATTTAGTGACCGTAATTAAAATTTGAACTACATCTACATGCAACGCCTAACCATAATGGTTTGAAAAATCATATTTTTGTGTACTTGTGTGTGAGTTAAAAAATCATCAGACGATGTTAATATTTGGTTTCAAAAAAGAAAATGTCAAGATCTGGCAAGACAACCGTCCCCCACACGATTGGCACTCTATCTCGCGGCTTGAGGTTTGGTAGGTGATTGGCGGGGATCATTAATCAGACACGGTTCTATATTGGAAACCGTCAGCTATTATGTTCACACACGGATTTTGCTGTGGGAATCATGTGTAATTCAAACTACAGTACTCGTAAATTCCGGCGACCGGCGTGTGTACTGTCCCCATCGATCTAGATTCCGGCCGCCAATAAATACTACCTTGCTCACGTCGTCCCGCCTGCATTCTCATCTACATCCTCCCCTCGCTCGCCCTCTCTCTCTCTCTCAAATCTCTGCCATGGCGCCGCCGGTCTGCCCACTCGCCGACAAGGAGTCACCGCCCCCCGAGGACGCTCACTCGATTAGCAGCGATGAGGACCCCTACGCGTCGCCTAACGAGGTTGCGCCGGACCCCCCAACTTTGGGTTGGTTTTGGGGCCAGTACAATCTTTGTCTGTGGAAGTCGCTGCCGCCGACTGAGAAAGCCAGGCAAGTGGCGTTCAAGAAGGAGATGGCGGAGGAGGAAGTCAGGTACCAGGAAGCCTGTGAAGCCCGTGATGTTGCCTGGACAAAGGAGGCGGCGGAGCTTTGGGGGTGGGCGCGTCGTCGTGCCGAGGAGGTGTACGAAGACGGGTACTTCGCGAGGAAGGTCATAGGCGCTGGGCGCCTCGTCGCTGCGTGGAGGTGGGCCGATAAGCTCCAGCGTACCACCGACGAGGAGCTCCAGTGGGCGCCCAATGAAATGGCAAGATCGACCGCGCGCGTCCGCCGGCAAGAGGCAGATCGGTACGTCAAGCGCTGCGAGGCGGAGGAGTCGGAGTATTGCCTCCGCACTGGGAAGACGCCGCGCACCAAGGAGCTGCTGGCGAGGGGCTGCCGGAATACTAGCCCCAGGAGGGATTATTAGTTTTAGTATTTTTCGTTTTCAATTTTATGCATTGTACCTAGTAGTTAAGTATCATCACGTATATGTGATGATATTATATATATATATATTCTGTGATGAACTAATGAACAATTAATATATATATATATATATATTATGAATTCCATTTTCTGTTTTTGTATACTAATTTGAATCTAGCTGTTATCATCCACATATACAGAATGGAAAGCGTATATACACACGTTGAAACATAACATATAAGAATGGAAAACAGAGTACACACATTGAAACATAGCAATACTATGATTGCTGTGAATACATAGCTATCCAAGTCGAAACGACTTTTCAAAATAAAACGCGTCCATGAGACCATGACCAGCAGCCCTTGCCTAGGGTAGCTCTTGGCTCTTCCTGAACTCGTGCAGGCGTTCGTCCAAGCGGTTGACACGCTCGTGATACATCTGGAGCACGATCTCGAGCTCCAAGTTGGCTATTTCATCGGAGATCACCAGCTCGAGGATGCGACGGCCATGTTCCTCTACTGCACTCAGGTGGACACCTGGGCCAAGGTGGCGGTCGAGCCTACGGACCAGCGCCTTGGCATCTGGCGGGCCGCGGACAAGGCGAACGGCGGCACCCATGTGAACGGCGCGGCGGTCGTCCGGTGCAAGTACGGCGCGGCCGGCCTCTGGTGCAAGTACGGCGCTGAGGGCCTCTGCCCACTCCTGGCGAGGAATGGGGGTACTGACGGGACGCGTACCGAGCTGCGACTCCGTGTCGACAGCAGGCAAGCGCCGATGGATCCGCTCTTGTTGTGCGGCGCGCTGCGCCTCTCACTCTGCGGTGCTCCAACGGTCTCGCCATGCGGCGAGCCGCAGCCTATCGGCGCGGACGTTCCTAGCTTGCTCTGCGGCGCGCCATCGATCATGTGGTGCGGCGAGCTGCAGCCTGTCGGTGCTAACATGCCTATCTTGATCCGCGGCGCTCAAGCGCCATGCGTGAAAGGTCTGCTCAACCCTGGCGATGACGCACATCATGACATCGTCCATCGCGTTGTCGGGGAGTGCCTCGGCCTCGACGGGCCGTGGCGCCTGCTCGTTTTCCTCGTCGACGAGGTTGATGGCAGAGGCGGCGCTTTGGTGGGTTGGCATGCTTGGAAAAGGTGGATGTGCTATAGGCTGCGCTTGTCACCTCCGTGCGTCACACGCCGCCTATGCGCAATATAGCAGGGTGGCGGGGAACAGGTGAGGAAATGGCGGGAAACAGTGGCGTGTTCATAAAACGCCATCAATTAATGGAAACTTAACATAGAAGGAACATCAAGCTAGCACAGGAAGTAGATGATGATCAGATGAACACAGATCACACTAGGGAACCCGTCGGTGATGAATTCATCAATCCCAAATGGTTCAATACTAACAAGCGTTTGGCCACAACACACACGGCCTATTCCATCACAAACAGCTCGGATGGATCAACTGTATGCCACGTATCGCACATTGTCAAAAAGTAATGCGGTAGACCTTCTTTAACATGTGTTAAAAAATAAAAAACAAGGACCTCGAGGTTAAATTAGCTGAGGGAATGGGTCATTTCGGTCATTTGACCGAAATGACCCATCCTATTAGTTAATTTAACATCAACACAACTTCCCATCCAGTCACCCATCTGATGGCTACTCCAGCCTGAGCACACTTAACTTGATAGTTTTCTTACATGAGCTATTGGTGGAACAGCTAGTCCTCACTGATAGGAATGCCTCTTCACATCCTTATGGCGTATCCGGATGACCGCCCGTCCCACAATGGCCAATAGATGTTGTGTAGACAGAGCATATCACATACGTCTTATTAGAAGCAATCGTCTGTCTTATTATCGGTCTTCGCACACATTTCTGATTACAGACCTGTTTGTCGCGTATCACACACATCTTGTTATATTGAACCGTTTCTGTTCTCTTGCCTAATCACAAACAGTTCATCCGAGTGAACCGTATGTTGTACATCGCACACACCTTGATCGGGCTAACCGTTTCTTTTGTGTGCCTAATCACAAACAGTTCATCCGAGTGAACCGTATGTTGTACATCGCACACACCTTCATCTGGCTGCTCGTTTCTTTTGTTCCTCCTCATCGCAAACAGTTAATTGAGCTGAACCGTATGCCATGCATCGCACACGCAACTAAAATCTGAACCGTGTTTGATGCATCCTCCATCGCAAACGTTTTGCACCTTTTTTGACGGTTATTTTACACCACCATTTGCAATTATGGCATCGCACACAGTTTCGTCGAAGGGTCTCTGATCGTAGTGTCGCGTTAGCAGCAACTTGCAGTAGTGATCATTAACGTTTTCGGTTCTCTTGAATTGAACTTTCAGGATTTGTCAAACTTCACAAATCTTTACTCTTGAAAATCCTAAAACTACGATTATTTTGGAATGGAGGGGGTACATTTGAATATACATTGTACACGAGTATATATTAAAAAATATGCAACTTACCTCAGTTCATGCATGGTTCCAGATATAATCTCCTCGGTTGCAAAAAAATAGTTAGACATGCGTATGAATATATAGCATGTTCAAACGCACAACAAAGATTGATGCCCCCTTTTAGATCTGATTTACAAATGCCATTATCTCGGGTTCAAATAGATGAATGCACTTCCTATGAATTCGAATCTTCGAAACCCCCTTTATGTTGAATTCAACATGTATTCTATTTCGTAGCTAGCAATTTGGAATGTATCCATGTAAGTGACAAATGTATAAAGTGCTTTACACTAACAACATGGAGTGCACTAATTAATGTTTATATATGAATTGCAAAAGCAATGCATTGCCTGTATTTCAAACAGCTCTCACTCTATGGATCGATAATATGAAATAAACACATGCACATGCTAGAATTTAATAGAGTATGGGTGTCTAATAGACCGATTTTCGTTCATACGCAAATTGCAAAATTCATGATCTCATCCAAAAATAATAATGCCATTTATATTTTAATTTAATGCATAGAACCGCCTTTTAGACGTAGATGCACTATGTCTCGACCCGTTCTCACAAACGCGCTATATATCTCTCTATCTAACGCATAAGTGCACACACTTTATATACATCGGCATTTCTCTTTCACACATGCTCACAATCTCTCCTGGGGTGTCTCACGCACACACTCTCTCTGTATCTCTCTCTCTCTTTCTTTCTGACTACTATGTACCACTCTTTTCACTAATCTCAGTTGGAAAACACTATTTCTCTCACATGCATATATACACACGCATGGTCTCTACTAGCCCTCTATATGCACATATATGTGCCTACGTGTCTCCCGCACGCACATTATCTTTAGGCCTCTCTCGCACACATTGCCCCCCCCCCCCCCCCACAGACACACCTCTCTCTTAGTAGTTGGCATATATGATTCCATCAGATCATTCGGTAGGTTATCCCAGACTGCTAGGCTGGATGGTAATACGAGGCAAAGTTTTACCCAAGTTCGGACCCTTGCAGTTGAGGAAAAAGCCTACTCCTGGTACTGTATATTAGTGATAGGGGTGTGTACAAAGTACACGTGAATACCAGGCATTGTGCGTGTGTGTATACTATCGACGAACTAGCCCCCAGGCTTCTATAACATACTCGGGGCCTAGGGTTACAAATCATATATAGTCGGCTTATCACCAGTGCGGATAGAGTCCTCCACGACTCTGGTAGCTTCGTGTTGGACGCCGAGTCCTCTACATGGGTCTTCGTATAATGCGTCTCGGTCCAACCTATGTGGCGCAGGATGGAACCGACCCATGAGTCCTCATGTTGACCCACCACAACTAGAAATGATGTGCCCACCCCAACTAGAAATGATGTGCCCACCACATCACACACGCAATCGGCCACTAAGAAATAAGCATATACAATAGTACAATGTTATACATGAAAGTTAATTCCATGGTGCATCCAAAAATATTCGTTCTGCATTGTGAATGTTTATATTTTCTCCTAATATATTAGTCACGGGAAAGAGAAACGAAGTGCATATCTCTCCTTGTCTCCACCGGGCACCCCCTCTTTCTACACCACTTTCACGTACGCACACAAACTATCTCTCGGCCCTCTAAAAGTATGCATGCCCATGACACATTCACGCGTGACGATCACTGTATTTCAAGCGAAAGCACTATACGGTCACTGGACTTTAGAATATGCTCATTACGGTCACCGTATACATTCTCGTGGTGATCATACGGTATCTAGCTCACGATACGTCTCCGTATTTTGTTGATGACACTGACGGACTTTGTATTTGAAGCGTGCTCCGTATTTGGTTGACGACACTTACGATCATTGTATTTGAAGCGAAAGCACGATATGGTCACTGGACTTCAGAATAAGCTCATCACGGTCAGCACATACATTTTGTGGTGCTAACCAACCCGTGGTTGGATGGTTAGGAGGACAGTGGTTTCTCGAGCCCACCAGGGTTAAAGTCCTGGTGCTCGCATTTATCCTGGGTTAATTTCATCAAATTTGTGCTATTGGTTCGAATCCACAACAGAACAATGAATGAATGAAATGAATGAATGTGGGCGGTCCCCAAACGACAAGTGTGTGCCAGCCCAAATCATGATCTTCACCAACTTGGATTTGGTTCTCTCGCGGACGCGGGCAATGGCAAAGAGGAACATTTGGATGGACAACCTCCAAGACACGAGTCACTACTTTAGAACTACGTTATTCCCTGGCGTTAGGTACACATCCGTTCCGGCGATGTGCATTCAGTGGGAGGAGACGTTCCACTCGATTACGAGGCACCTATGGTGACTTCGTAAAATCTCAAGATCATATGCTAGCTCACTCTCTTGAAGGTGCTCATAGGGGTAGGGTCTGCATGTGTGCGCTTATAGCGGTGAGTGCTTGCGCGTATATATGAGCGATTGCGTCTGTACCATGTTAAAAAAATACATGTCATGATTATACGTCACTGGCTCACCCATACAACTCCGTATTTTGGTGACAATCAATTGACCAGTCAAACGTTCCACGTGGCGCAACTAGTGTTGCACCATCGGGGCGCGTAACCGTGGGGCCCACGTGTCAGCGCGTATATGAAAGAAAGAAATGGTAGTTTGAGTCTGTACTGTGTTGATAAAATACATTTTAGGGTGATCATACGGTCACTGGCTCATCATACAGCTCCGTAATTTGTTGATGACACGATCACTTGACCAGTCAACCGGTCCACATTCAGCAGCGCACATTACCATAGGGCCCACCCGTCAGCGCGTATATGAAGGACAGAAATGGTAATAAATTAGTGGTCGATGGGGATTTGAAGTCGTGAGACCTCTTGTCGGCAGTCGCCGGCGGTGGGGGGCGTGGTGATTGGGCGGTGGCGTGGGGATCGCCGGAGAAAAAGCTCGGCGCGGAAGGGCCTAGAGGGATGGCCGGGGCGGGCAGGGCGGCGTGGGGCGGCGTGGCCGCGCGGGCCGGACGCGGGCGGCGGCGGTCGGCGGTTCGGCCGGTGGTGGCTGGCGGCTCAGGGGGTGGAGGTTGAAGATAAACTGCAGGCCCTTGATTTCGTATCCAACGGCTGGAAAATCTACTGACCAGAGATGAAAAAGTCAATCGACTGACGTGTAGCCTCACCCCGCACGTACACATGCACGCACGCAACACTCGCACAAACACACGCATGCATGCAGGTGTGCAACACTGACACGTACACATAACGAACACACGCACGCATGCAGGTGTGCAATACTGACACGTACACATGCACTCACGAACACACGCACGTACGCATACATGCATGGAACACCGAAACGTACACATGCACGCACGCAACACTCACACGCCTGCATGCACACAGAACACGACGCAAGACACCCGCTCAACCTATACGTGCACGCACCCTTTGTTAAGGACATGGATTGTTACGGGTATTAATCAATCTTATCTGTGATAAGCAGAACATTGATGTTTGCGGCAGACTTTATGAATCACAACGTATCGAACGGTCTATCAATGTATATATGAAAATTTTAAAATTCTCTTACATTATATAGTAGGCTTATCTAGATGAAATAGATGACGTCACACTCAATGAACAATCATCGGTTTATGAAATGCCCGCTTCTGACCGCCCTGGCCCACCAAATGTTCCTCTGCCGTGCGCTGCATGCGTTGGGTCACTGACATGCAGGTCATGTACCCAAAGAGCCCACACGTCAGTGGAAGAACGGCGCGGTATCGTACGTCAGAGTCGAGGGCGCCACTCGATGCACACCCGGCTGAACACGCCTCCTTGCCGCATTCAAACGCCTCCATGAAACCCGTGTGGAAGCCAAGAACCCAGTCTGGACACACGTCCGTTCATGACCGCGCCAGCATTAAACGCAACGCCGGCCGAGCTCCTCCCGTCCGCCGTCTATTTAATCTCCTATTTAAACGAGGCCAAACGCCGGCCAAGAATCGCACACCTCCGCCGCTCCCCTATCTCCTCCTTCACCATTTTGTCCACTCGTACAATGGCTTACGAAGAGTAGTTATCCCGCATCCAAGCCGACTGGGTGGCCCGCCGAGCCCACCGAATACGAGCGATGCAGCTCACTAATCCACCTCCCTCCCCTTGCCCGACGGAGCCAGTTGCCACCCCAAGCCGGCGCGCGGTTCAGCAACTCGCCTCTCCAGGCCAGCTCGACGAGGAGCGGCGCACGGGCGTCGTCGCTGCCGTCCACGCCGCCGCCTCATACCGCGCTTCCCGTGTCTACGACCGCGTCTCCCGTTTCTGTGGCCGAGACTCCCATGCCAGCGGCCGCGCCATGCAAGCAGAGACAGAAGCCGGGTGCACGGAGAGCAACGAGTCGGTGGCCAGCTCCTCTGCATCCGCCGCCATCATCAAGGAGAAGTAGAACACGGGAGGCCGCCGCCGCTTGGGTCCCATGAAGGCCACCGCAGAGGCGACGCGGCGTACACAGCAGGTGTCTTGCTGGATCCTTTTGTTGTGAGGACCTTCGTCAACCCCGCATGGGCTCCACGGAAGCGGAGAGGCCCCCTTCCACCATCATCTTGGGCATCAGCCAACCATATCAGTTGGGCAGTGGGGAAGCGAGCCATCCTTTGCGCTGAAGCATATACCTCCGGGGCTCCCGGCAGTCCGGTGATCATGCTGCCGGACATGAGGAACACAAATGGATCGGCGGGCGACCATTTAGGCCAGGTATTATGTACCTGTGTTGTCCAGAACTAGCACCGCTTAGTTGATTTGAATGTAATGAAATCCATCATGTTTGTATGAAAATCCGGTATTTTATATGAATTCTGTCATTGTTTATATGAAATATCGCCGTGTTTGCATGAATTTCATCTGGTTGGTTGAGTCGCTGTCAGAATGTATGCGGCTACAGTTGGATGGCGTAATATTTGGGTCGCCGGTCGGTCTGCTGCCGGCTCGGGCGGCGTGGTGGACAAAAAAAGCACAGCTCGTGCGAGCTCATCTCCAACGTGTGCGCTGGAGCATGCATGAGCACCCGAGCCATTCCTCGTTCATCGGTGGCAAAGGAACCGGTGGACAAAAGGGTCGCCAATATTTTGGCTACCTCGGGCAAGATCCAAACAGCCCCTCCCAGCAGATTCAAATCCCTCATTCGCCATGAAATTTTGCCATGTGTTGTTTTCATGGACTAGCAAGATGCCCGTGCATTGCACGAAACATCAAGATGCATTTTTTTACGAAACACCTGTTGTGATTGACCCATGCAGGAGTAATCCCATGTGTAAAACTAATGATATCTCGAGAATTTTATCGGAAAAATTGTATCTCGAGAATTTCATCGGAAAAATAATATCCCGAGAAAGATGAGAGATAAGGTGAGGAGGAGTGGGGCGTGGTGGTGACTGGTGGTTGGACTGGGCGGAGGCATGCGGATGGATGGCGCATTATGTCTAGGTTTGTATCTCACACACACACACCCCCACGTAGGTGGGGTACGTGCACGAAGAGAAGAGGTGCACGCACGGCGCACGTACTCCCGTCTCTTTCCCAACCACACCCGCGTGGGTACACGGTGGAGCTCATTTCTGTACGAAAAGGCAGCCCACATGGTAATTTGACACATGTACTGGTTGTCCACTTGATGGAGGATCGTCTACCACGGGTGAACAAACAAATTGCGACTTGGCGCGTTATGTTAAAAAAGAGGCAAACCATGTGGGGCCTACCTTAGAGGCAAGGTTCTATACACTCAAGATGCTCTATACGTATTACTTTTGATGTGTCCCGTCAACTCGCAGAACGAGGAGAAGCTTGCTTACTACGCCATCTCCCCCGCCCACGGGCGCGATGGCTCGCAGGACGAGGTGAAGCTTGCTTACTACTACCTCCGTCCTGGTTTATTGTTCCCATTGTATATTGTGTCAAATTTTGACTATATATTGAACTAACAAAACGTTCGTGCATGTTACCAAAAATTATATCATTGAAAACTATGTTGAAATACGAATCCAACGATATAATTTTTGTTGACATGCATTAACATTTTGTTAGCTAAATATTTGGTCAAAATTTGGCACGAACTACAAAGGTGACCTATAAACCAGGACGGAGGTAGTAGTACTACGCCTTACGCCCGCTCCCTCTCCCACGCGCGCGGTGGCTCGCAGGACGAGGAGAAAATTTTACTACTCCCTCCATTTACTCCTCGTCCCTACCTTGGTTAGAGAGATTATCATATTGTTTGGAATATATGTCTTTTAGTAGTAGTAGGAATAGTACAGTGGTATATAGGAGTAGTACTACTACAGCAATTTCCTTGGAGTCCGTGGTGCAGCAAGCTACCCTAGGCTATGTTACTACTCCCTCCTTTCCAGTTTATGGCTCAATTTCAAAATCTCTCCAACCAAGGTAGAAGGTGAGTGGTGGAATTAATTTTGTAGTTTGCACAAGTAATGTACGCTTGTTTTTCTCAAGAAGTTATGTTTACCGAGGCATTAATTAGAACGAATGCATGCATGACCACTAAATTTCCATGAACTTCTACATGCATTGGTGAGTTTTCTCTTGACAATGCTTGCATCGGGTGATTTAACGCACCTCAAAATCCAACATGTGATGGTACTACTACTAGTAGTAGAATTGAGACTTATAAAACGGAAAAACAAATTTTTTTTAGACGAGCCCTATAAACCGGAAAGGAGAGAGTAGTAAGTAGTATACTACCTCCATAGTGGGTACGTACTCCGTAAAATCAGATTTTCCCAAAACTAAGTCGCTCAACCTTTATTTGCTTGTTTCCCTTCCTGCCTCGTTGCCTCGAATGGACTATGCCAAACTCCCCTGCCTGCCGCGCGGGAAAAGACCCGCCCTCGCCTCTTTTTTAGTCCGGGTTTGTATCGATGGATCGTGCGAAGCAGCAAAAACCAAGCCGTGTCTTGTACTCCTCTGTCGACGCTCGCTTTCATGAATTCTGTACTTCCTCTTGCTGACATGTGGGACATATAGCAACCGGGTCGACGTGTCGTGCAGCAAATAATGGTGCAAAACAGCAGGGGGCGCACCCAACTCGTACCGCCCCAGTAGTAGTAATGAGCAATGAGACGTCAAATCACAATGCAGCACCTTCCCAGACGGACGAAGCAACCATTATTTCACACTTCACTTCGCCATCATCTCCTTCAAGAAAACCACGTAGTATTGATTCTGCCATTGTTCTGCCTCAAGAGGGACACGCGCATCGCCTTGGTACATCATGACACGTGGGACCGCATGACAGGCCATGCTCCCCCGCCCATCGCTCGGTAAAATCACCTCATTTTTACTACTTCCTCCGTATCGGTTTACAGGGCATGCACGTCGTCTTAGGTTGAGAATTTAACTGGCTATATATGTGATGAACAGTGTATGTTTAGAAACTACATCCGCTTAAGAATCGAATGATATACTTTTTGTGACATAGTAACTCATATTTAGTTAGTCAAATGGATGACCGAGAACTACGTGCGCGCCCTATAAACCGAGACGGAGAGGGTAGTACAGTACGTATCTTTTTAGATCAATATAGTCGGGATTCACCAAGGAGCAAAACCAAGTGGTAGGCTGCTCCTGTCGTGTTGGCGTAGCAACTCAAGCAGGGTCAGTCCGCACACGAAATGGTGACACACTTAACAGGACCCCTTTGGCCGACATGTGGCTCATCCACCGTCTTGTTCCACGTGCGATGCACCAAATTACAGTTCGGAGCAGCGGTTGGACTTGGAGGCACCCCGGTCGTAGCGCCGCAGTAGTAGTAAATGAGCGATGAGGGGTCAAATCACAAAGCCCCACCTTTCCCGCATTAAGCTGGACGGACGAAGCAACCATCATTTCACTCTAGGGCGCAAGAGCATAAAGAAAAGAGAAAACCAATGATGCGTGCGGCAGCTACCTAGGGCACCCTAGGGTAGGGGCCTCCACTCAAATCCATTTTTTTGAAAGCGCCTCCACTACAAATCAGCTTATCCCTCGTCCTCTTGAAGAAAACCGATGATGCGTGCGGCGGTAGGGTTTGTAGGAGTACTACGGCGTGCGGGGCCACGTCGTAGTAAACGGGAGAGGGATTGAGTTCGAGTCGACGCCTTAATATGTGTGGGCCGCTTGGTTTTACGGGAACGAGGCAGCATTTTGGGTTCGGGGACCAGTGGAGATATACGTACAAAAAATTGTGGACGTAGGTTCGACCGAAAGGCAATGATGCATGGGCCCTGCATTTTGATATACCCGCGGCCGCATGAAATTTGCTACTCTACTCAAAACTAGTAAGGTACACATGCATTGAACGCATGAGATTTGGAAACCAAATTATGAATAAATACACACTATAGCATGTAAAGCTTTGAGTCATATATGCATGATGTAGATGTTCGTTTAGTTCTTATAGTTCATCTCATTCAAAATCAATTAGTTTTATAAAAAGGTTAAGATTCATGGGATTGTGCATTGTAAAGCATAAAGTAAAAAACAACTAATGGCAATTCATTTAGAAAAAAGTTTGGGCAATTATGATACGGAAGATTCTAGAACAAAGGAGAAGTGCTTGTGTTTTGGGAAAGCATGCACGGCCCACATCTCTTATTGGTTGATATGTCATGAAACAAGAAACGAGGAGGGAGTTAATGTACCGTGCCAAAGTGTTTTGGGATTATTTGGTTTTCGGAAGATGACTTACACACCTAGACGGAGGGAGTACAAAGAGAAAAAATGAATTGCAGTTAAAAGAATGACATTTCTAAAAATGTGAATGTGAACTACATATGTGTGCATGTGACCAGCACATACATTGTCAATGCAAAATTTAATGCAAGAAATAACTTATGAGTAACATGCACGAATTGATGATGTGGTGCTTGCATGCATAGAGTAGAAAAACAATGTGATTTATGACTTGCATGCATGACGTGTTCTTGTGCCATAGTTGCATGTCTAGGAAAAAAGCTACTAGTGGGTTGTACTAGCTATTTAGGAATAGAAGATGTATACATGGAAGTTGTAGGGAAAGAGATGACATGTATCTCAATTCCTATGAGTAGGGATTGGAAAAGAGATGTCATTTGGTTCACATCATAGAAACTTTTCTATTGAATCTAGAGATGACATGTATCTCAATACCTATGAGGAGGGATTAGAAAAGAGATGCCATATGGTTCAGAATATACGCTAATGTTTATTTTCCTTTGAAATTATGGGAGCATAGGAATCCATTCATATGAACCAAGTGGCTCTAAAGCTATAAAAATGATGTCATGTTTATTTCCTTTGAAATGTGGAGTATATGAATCTATTCCTATGAACCAATTGGCTCTAAAGGAAAAAATCCTATAAAAATCATATCATATAGAGTTCCTATGATATTCCTCCACACCAAAGGATGGTTGAAATTGCTGCAGGTGATACGATGGTCTTTCTTTGTAGACACCTCCCCCATCTTTATAGTTACCTCTCGAAGATGAATGAAATGATATATACTGGGTATTCTATATGTGCATTTTGGTACACGAAAACTCGGTAAAAGTTTGCGAGGTTTGAATTTTCAATAAAGCTATATGCACTGCATTTTGGAACGGAGGGAGGAGCATACGCACGTGGAAGATTTGTGTGTAGGAGGAGTGGCTGCTCTGTCAAATGACATGGCAAAACTGACACTATCGGATGCCGATCTAACGGTTCTTACGGTGTTCGTCAGTAAACGGCTTGTGGCGAACATTTGTTGTATAATGATTTACGGACACATGCATTGCATTGATATGTGCCCCCTCTCTCTCACGCACACAGGCACCCTCACGAGTCATGACTCTCCCGAGTCCTCTCGCACCCACCGTCTATCTGCAGGTAGATGTCACACACATATGTGCTCTTCACACCCTACCATCAGAACTTCCAAAAAACAAAAGACGTCGCGCACCTTTTATTTTAGCTCACACGTCACACACTTATACTACTCTTGTGGCGAACATTCTTTGGGCATAGTATGTTGTACTCTCATGAATAGAAGTGGTGCATGCACGCACTAGTTCTCTCACACCCACTCGCGGGTACACGTAGGAGGGCATTCTTTTGAAGCTGGTACAACAAAATCACTCCACTATATATATATAAGCAGGAGCCTTAGCGCTTGCTTTACTAGGGTTCCTCTCTTTCACTCTCTCATGCTCTCCAGATCTAAGCAATACATTGGTGGCCACACTCTCTCTGCTCACGGCTAGTCAAAAATCCGGTCGGACCACCTCGACCGGGGCAGGGGTGTAGGTGCATCGTTCACGCTGTCGTCGGCGGCGAGGTAGGAGACCAACGGCTGCCCGTGTGTCCCGATCGGCGGCCGTGTCGTTCTCTCCGAGAGAGCGCCGGCTCGGGAGGGCCTCCAACCCCATCTTCCTCCCTGCGGTATTGTGGCCAAGATGCGGCCTCCCGACGCCGTCTTTGCCACATGCCGACGACCCTCAGGTATATATTCCTTCAAAATCTGCGTTGCTCTACTGGCCCAGCTCTCCACGTGGCTGTGTGTGGATCTTTTTATATTTCCGTCAGTTGTTCCAAAGCCACCTAGACTTTTACTATTATTAGAGGTAAAGCTAGTTCATACAGTCGAATCTAAGAGTTCGTTCAAACAGGGAAGAAAGTGGGAAAGTTGTAGCATGAATCTAGGACTTGGTTCTAAGAGGAAATGGGGGAAAGTAGTAGATACTGGCTACCCAACCAGTCTCTTGGTTGAAAAGGTGAAGAAAGCATGGTGGATGACGAAGGGTGGGGGAAGTGGACCTGTCTCTTGGTTGAAAAAGTAAAGAAAGTGAGGGGTGTTGGGGGACAATGCAAATGAGAATGAGCAGGTCTAGATTTCCTGTTCTCACATAGGAAAATGTCGCCGAGGAGATAAAAAATGGGACACATGCAGACATGCTGCCTGAGTGTTTGCCGCTCTTGGCAACCATATCTACCTCACCACTTTGTGCCCTGCTATCCCTACGCCCCTATCGCTACCGTTAATGTAAAATCACATGAAGCATTAAGCAATGCCACCTAATGTCACTATAAGTAATGGTCTAGTGCCGTCGATAAATTGAAGCAATGCCACCACCATTTTATGAAGTGCTTCCATCTTGCTTTATTTCGCATGAACTGCGTTTTTGCAGTTACACTTAAATCTCACACCGCTAACATTGCTTCATCCCAGCGGAACTGCACAAATTTGATTGCACATTTACTGACCATGTGCTACTCTCATGACAGTAATACTAATGCTATTGTTCTGCATTTTAATCCAGTGGCAGTGTTGATGTGATGTGATGCTACTTACTTAAGGGCACTTTCATACTGTCAATCTAGTGCCAATTATAACACAATAGATGCTGATGTTAGTCATACGCCACTGCAAATATCTGTCATTATTTAAATAACCGTATTTCGTATTTGTGCAAACAGGGATGTCTGTGTCCATATCGTTTCTATCTGCGCAATCAAAAGTACACACCTTAGTTTTAGTACAATTGCACAAAATGAGATGGCTATTCCTAGTTGTCGTCCTCTAACCATCAGTCTTCCAGGTATTACTACATTGGTAGTAACCAGGTAGAATGACCAACGTAATATAAAAGAAGTTGATTCGTACGTTTTACTTCCTGATTGCAGTGCAGGGACGAGCGAAAACAACTGCATCCTAGTCCGGAATGCACTTTCTACGAGGTGATCCATGGACCGAGGACTAGCTGGCACGGCTGCACGGAGGTTTTTGGGACAGGTGCGCCGACAAGAGGCATTGTGGTCTGCTTATTTCTACAAATAGCGGTGCTTAAATTTAGTGGAATGCACAAGAATTTCAGCTGGTCAGTACACTACATGGTTCAGTTCAGCATTCCAGCTGAGAACACAATTATAATTGGTTATTCTGGAATGAGAGAACCTAACCCTGGATGGTGGCAACAAGAAAAAACCAGACTGAACTCCAGGAAATTTAAGCCTGCCGGGAGGCCCTTTGCTCAGAGAAGCCTTGCTTGTTTTTTCCTAATTTGTAAACCTTCTCACAACTTTGTCTTTTGCTGTGAACTAGTATATGTTTGTTATGTTCTATGAATCATTGAGATGTATAAAATTGCTTAACTTATGCTTTTCAAGTTTTTTATGAAGCCGAGTTTAATGTGAGTGTTCCATATGGACGCTGGACTAGCGTGTGAACGTTTGGAATTTACATTGTGGCCTCAGTTAACTGCATGAACCACTGTAACAAGATACATAGTTGCTTATATGTCAGACAGCAGATTATTGATTGTTAGCTGGTCGATAGCCTAGTGTTGAAGCGAGTTGAGCCAATGTGTCCTGTTTTGCACAACTGCTTACAAGTGGGGTAGCACCAACAGTGTTTACAAGTACTTATGTATCATCGGCGCACAGTTCTCGAAAGAGTACTCTATTTCATCAAACACACACTGCTCGTATGATAAACCGTGACAACTTATGTCTTACCATGCCATATTCATGAAAAAACTAGTGAGGATGCATCTGTTTCGGCAACAATTACGATGGTTCTCACATGATTCACGGGCACACAAAAGTAGCAGCAGTTCCCATAGACGGATTCAAACAGAGTACTAGCCCCAGAGGGCTCGATAATAGGCAAGGTTCGGATAATTAGACACAATCCAAACTACTATTAAACACTAGCTGGGGCAACTATTTCATGCCTTGATCTAATTTGGGCTGGACACAAGACGGACCTTGCCATGAACATCATCGAGGACGTCCGGCAGCAGCTCAATCATGTGAACCTTCATGAAGATAACCTTGTAGCCTTGCCACTCATAAACTTGTTTGTGGAGGCATGCCACGTCATCTTCCTACGTAAGCTTGACAAGAACAGTATGCCTCACAAACGAAGGAGTAGCTTTGAAATTCTTGTGCTTTAGTACACCCTGGACAACACGCCTGACAACAGTGAGGCTAGAATACAACTCAACATCAGTATAAGCGCAAATGGCTTGCAGGATCCAACAGCCTAAGAACTCTGTTTTCCCAGTGCGTATATTCAGGTCATCCGCCTCATAACGAGTGACATGTACAACCACACAATCCTTGTCTGCATCAGGGCTCTAATTGAAACAGAAACAAATTCTAAATTACTTTCCAGTATAAGAGACACAAGTTATTTAAACAACTATGTATAGCATGGCATCGAAGCTAATAGAATTTTGCATTATTCATCACCACATACTTAGATGAAAAACCACAATCTAGATTGGCAAAGAAGAAAATCACCTTGGGCGGCTCAGCAGGGGGGGCACATCCTCGAAGGGGAAAAACCGCTCCTGTAGTGCCACGGGGGCTGTAACCTCACACGGGGCATTGACCATCTCAGTAGTGGCCATGAGTGTATCTGGGGTCGGCTCGGTGGCTGGCTCCATCTTCTTGGAGCTCTCTGTCTCGTGGGGATCATCCTCCCACGTCTGCTCCAATATCGGCAGATCTTTGCCTGGTTCTCCTTGGTCCATCATGAAACTGACGAATACTAGGAGACCACTGAAAGGAAAACACAATTGCAATGACAATGAAACAAAAAAGAGAGTGAGGATCGGTTACTGCTTTGCAAAAGTTCTTTTTTTCTCTGAACGAAAATATACCAATATCACGGATCCACTTACCTTCCCTTCGTTGGGAGAGAAGAACAGTGGCAGATGCGAGTGTTGGCTTTGTTGAAGACGGTGAGGGAGAAGGGGATTCAGCGAAGAGTGAAATGATGGTTGCTTCGCCCGTCAAACTTAGACTGCGGGGAGGTGGGGTTTTGTGATACGACGGCTTGTTACTGTCGCGCTACGACCGGGGTGACTCTCCGCCTGCATACTACCTTCTAATTTGGTGGATGGCATTTGGGCCCGCGCACGGCATGGCCCGCATGTCGGTGAACAAAAGTAAAACGGCATTCAGTAGAGGGAGACGTTTCGATGGCCTAGGAGGAGCCAGAAGCGGTAGTGTATCCACTGTACTAGTAGTAATTTTTTTGGTAGATGTAGAGTGTCTCCACTGTACTAGTAGTAATTGTTTCTCTGGGCCCATGACAAAACAGCCCATCCACCCTAGTAAATAATAAAATCAATTCAAAAGCCCATATATTTACTTAATGAGAGGCGCTACTCACACCCAGCACACCGCCCCCCAAAAAAACCTGGGTGCTCTTCTTCCTCTTCACTCCCACCCACCTCACGTCAGCTCGCTCCACTCATACCCCCAAATTCCTTACCTCACTCCTACAGAAAACCCCAGCTCCCCTTCTTCCTCACTACTACAGAAAAACCCCAGCTCCCCTTCTTCTTCACTCGCACTACAACTAGGCTCGTCATTCGTTACTCTGCTCAAATCCGTGAGCGCGACGCGACGCCCTCGAGGAAAATGGAGTCGGCTGATCCCAGCGCCAAGAAGATGAGGCTCCCGCCAGCGGCAACGCCTGTTGTAGATCCCGCACCCGGCAGCGCGGGGAGAAGCGGCGACCCCGCCCCCACCGGATCCCAAGAACCCGTAGAATCTCGGGTGGACCGCATCAGCGATCTCTCGGACGCCGTCCTTGGGGAGATCATCTCGCTTCTCCCCACCAAGGATTGCTGCCGCACCCAAGTCCCCTCAATATGGTGGCGCCCTCTATGGCGCGCCGTTCCCCTTAATCTCGACTGTCGTCAGCTATGTCTCTTCAATGATTTTGAAATCCCCAGAGCCATCATCTCCTCCCACCAGGGCTCCGTTCAAAGCCTCTGCATCCCGTCATGCTACCTGAGCAAGCATACCATGCCCTGCACGGTGGACGCCTGGCTGAAATCCCCTGAATTCACAGAACTACAGCTGCTTGAGTTCTACTATTCCCCTGGAAATCACCTACCAGATATCGAACGCCATCTACCTGTGCCCTCAGCACCGATGTCCATCTCGCGGTTTTCCTCCTCTCTCCACACCGCCACCTTTGCACTGTGCGACCTACCAGACAATCTGGTACTAAACCTTCGACTCCCGTTTCTCAAGAAACTTTCACTTGTGCGGGTTCGTATATCAGAGGCCTCATTGCACAGCATCATCCACTCCAGTTGCCCTGCCCTGAAGTGCTTGGTGCTTGTTTTCACAGTAACAATTGGTTGTCTCCAAATAAAGTCGCCTAACCTTGTAAGAATTGGAATTTCTTTTGATGGAAGGCAGCTCATCATCCAAGATGCCCCTTCACTTCAAAGGTTGATCCTTGATTCTAGTTATTCATCGTCGCAAATAACCGTCCTCTCTACGCCTAAATTGGAGACCTTGGGTGTAATACATGATCTCTGTGCTCATTTCAAGATGGCGTTTGGCTCCACAGTTCTTCAGGTACTTTATATTATCATCTACACTTGTAACCATAAGCTGCATTTTAAATTTCTCCACATAAGTTATATATAATCTCGGAGTACACATTTTGTACTAATATTATGTTCTATGCTCAATGAAGAGTTTCTCCATGGATAGCCTATCAATGGTGCTGCGTTCTGTCAAGATCTTATATATCCAAATGAATAGTTTTGATCTGAACAAGATTATTGGCTTGCTGCAATGCTTTCCATGTCTGGAGAAGTTGTATATAAAGGTGATAATTTCACGCACATTGGAAGCCCGCATATAGTGTACTAGAATTAACCATTCAGCTGTTGCTCTTTCCACACTCTTTTTTTAGACCTTAACTATTTTCAATCTTCATGTCTATTTAGGCAACAGGATGGGGTAAGAAAGTTATAACCAATCGGTGGATTCGTAAGCACCGGGATTTTCTCACTTCTCATGACATTCGATTGAAGATAATAACGCTAGAACGATATGTAGCCAACCATGCAAACACTAGATTTGTCACATTCTTCCTGCTGAATGCGAGGTTACTATTGTCCATCAGGCATAAGTTCATCAGCAGCATGGTTCTGACGGATGGGTATGTCGAAGAGTAAAAAAAGGAGTTTCAGGTGGGCAAAAGAGCTTCTGAACGTGTCGGGCTTCTATTTACAACATATTGTGGTCATAATCCAGTAAATTTTACGACCGAGGATGTTCATTCTATGGACCTGACCGATCCATTTGACTGTGACTATCGAAAATAGTGCTGGAGTTAGATGTTGTTGCCCTTTTCAACCAGGGTTTTGTCTAAACCTGGTGAACAATTAACCCTCATGCTTTTGTACAGTTTGTAAGCTGGAGTTAGATGTTCTTGCCCTTTTCAACTCGGCTGTGACTGTCATAGTTTCTTTGAAACAAGGCAAATGGCTTGCCATTCGTTTAATTTAGAGTGAAATATTGTAACAAATTCCAACCAAGGGAAATAACATCACTCTCTCCGGCTGCTTGATCTCACTATGCATTACAGAAGCCAAGTGATTATCCCCCACCAGCACCCACAAACTTATTTCGAACTAGCACACCAAATGGGCTGTAAATTTCCATAGGAAAGGCTGCATGACCGTGACAGATTGGGATTCTGACATTTGGGACCCACGAGGAAATAGCCTATCCAAGGTGGTGTCGACTTACTAGCTAGTCAACAAACGATTTTGCCTACCAGCCGATGGATTGACATCCAACATCTGCCGTGTATCTTCTATCTCTTGTCTTCTTCCTCCAGCCGCCCAAACCAAACCACCCCGTCGGCTCCGCCTGCTCCCGCCTCCCATGGCTGGCTGCGCCTCCGCCGCCCTACCGTACCCTCCAACGTTGGCCAGTCCCTCCCTCTATTCCCCCACACGTCCTGTTATCCTCCGGCGACGTCAGCCCCAACACGCACCCGCACCCGAACCAGTCAACCCTCATACTCCCCTCCGCCTACGACTGGACCAGCGCATCTTCCATGGCTCCTGTTCGTTTCGTCCGAGGCCTCTCCGTCGTCCTCGGCCTTGGTTCGCTCGCCGTGCGCGGTGCGCCGCCCTCTTGCGTTGTCAACGTCGTCAACAACTGAGAGGAACAAGGAGATGGCTGTACATGGAGATGATGACAGTAGGGACCCACCAGCATCATGGCATAATGCAAGCAAGTGCCTCATTATTACAAGCCCAAAAAATTGGTTCATCCTAATGGTTGGACATCTGGGGCTCACGCCATTGTCAACATAGTTAATAAACGAGAGAATTACACAACGAGCGGCTGACACCAGGGACCCAGCAGGTCGCGCGGTTGTTATTTACTTCTTTTTTAGGAACAAGCAGTTGTTATTTATACCAGTTTTAGCAACGGATCAGGGTAACAACGGGGATGTGCAGGGGCTGTGGCCCGTCTAGCTGCTACCTCTTGAGCACTGCGTTGGTTTTCCCTTGAAGAGGAAAGGGTGATGTAGTAAAGCAGCGTAAGTATTTCCCTCTGTTTTTTAGAACCAAGGTATCAATCCAGTAGGAGGCCAGGCATGAGTCCCTCGCACCTACACAAACAAATAAAATCCTCGCAACCAATGCAATAAAGGGGTTGTCAACCCCTTCACAGTCACTTACGAAAGTGAGATCTGATAGATATGATAAGATAATATTTTTGGTATTTTTATGATAAAGATGCAAAGTAAAAAAACAAAATAGAAATGGCGCCAGAAATAGCTTGTTGACGGGAGATTAAATATGATGGAAAATAGACCCGGGGGCCATAGGTTTCACTAGTGGCTTCTCTCGAGAGCATAAGTATTACGGTGGGTAAACAAATTACTGTTGAGCAATTGACAGAATTGAGCATAGTTATGAGAATATCTAGGTATGATCATGTATATAGGCATCACGTCCGCGACAAGTAGACCGACTCCTGCCTGCATCTACTACTATTACTCCACACATCAACCGCTATCCAGCATGCATCTAGAGTATTAAGTTCAAAAGAACAGAGTAACGCTTTAAGTAAGATGACATGATGTAGAGGGATAAACTCATGCAATATGATATAAACCCCATCTTGTTATCCTCGATGGCAACAATACAATACGTGCCTTGCTGCCCCTACTGTCACTGGGAAAGGACACCGCAAGATTGAACCCAAAGCTAAGCACTTCTCCCATTGCAAGAAAGATCAATCTAGTAGGCCAAACCAAACTGATAATTCGAAGAGACTTGCAAAGATAACCAATCATGCATAAAAGAATTTAGAGAAGATTCAAATATTGTTCATAGATAAACTTGATCATAAACCCACAATTCATCAGTCTCAACAAACACACCGCAAAACAAGATTACATCGAATAGATCTCCACGAGAATCGTGGAGAACTTTGTATTGAGATCCAAAGAGAGAGAAGAAGCCATCTAGCTAATAACTATGGACCCGAAGGTCTGAGGTAAACTACGCACACATCATCGGAGAGGCTATGGTGTTGATGTAGAAGCCCTCCATGATCAATGCCCCCTCCGGCGGAGCTCCGGAAAAGGCCCCAAGATGGGATCTCACGGGTACAGAAGGTTGCGGCGGTGGAATTAGGTTTTTGGCTCCGTATCTGGTAGTTTGGGGGTACGTAGGTATATATAGGAGGAAGAAGTACGTCGGTGGAGCAACGTCGGCCCCACGATGGTGGAGGGCGCGCCCCCTACCTCGTGCCTTCCTGGTAGCTTTCTTGACGTAGGGTCCAAGTCCTCTGGATCACATTCATTCTGAAAATCACGTTCCGGAAGGTTTCATTTAGTTTGGACTCCGTTTGATATTCTTTTTCTGCGAAAACTCTGAAATAGGCAAAAAAACAACAATTCTGGGCTGGGCCTCCGGTTAATAGGTTAGTCCCAAAAATAATATAAAAGTGTATAATAAAGCCCATTAATGTCCAAAACAGAATATAATATAGCATGGAACAATAAAAAATTATAGATATGTTGGAGACGTATCAAGCATCCCCAAGCTTAATTCCTGCTCGTCCTCGAGTAGGTAAATGATAAAAACAGAATTTTTGATGTGGAATGCTACTTGGCATAATTTCAATGTAATTCTCTTAATTGTGGTATGAATATTCAGATCCGAAAGATTCAAGACAAAAGTTTAATATTGACATAAAAATAATAATACTTCAAGCATACTAACTAAGCAATTATGTCTTCTCAAAATAACATGGCCAAAGAAAGTTATCCCTACAAAATCATATAGTCTAGCTATGCTCTATCTTCACCACACAAAGTATTGAAATCATCCACAACCCCGATGACAAGCCAAGCAATTGTTTCATACTTTTGATGTTCTCAAACTTTTTCAATCTTCATGCAATACATGAGCGTGAGCCATGGACATAGCACTATATGTGGAATAGAATGGTGGTTGTGGAGAAGACAAAAAGGATAAGATAGTCCCACATCAACTAGGCGTATCAACGGGCTATGGAGAGGCCCATTAATAGATATCAATGTGAGTGAGTAGGGATTGCCATGCAACGGATGCACTAGAGCTATAAGTATATGAAAGCTCAACAATGGAAACTAAGTGGGTGTGCATCCAACTCGCTTGCTCACGAAGACCTAGGGCATTTTGAGGAAGCCCATCATTGGAATATACAAGGCAAGTTCTATAATGAAAAATTTCCTACTAGTATATGAAAGTGATATCATAGGAGACTCTCTATCATGAAGATCATGGTGCTACTTTGAAGCACAAGTGTGGTAAAAGGATGGTCACATTGTCCCTTCTCTCTTTTTCTCTCTTTTTTGTGGGCATTTTCTCTTCTTTTTATGGCCTATTTATTTATTTATTTATTTATTTATTTAGTCCGGAGTCTCATCCCGACTTGTGGGGGAATCATAGTCTCCATCATCCTTTCCTCACTTGGGACAATGCTCTAAAAAAATGATGATCATCACACTTTTATTTACTTACAACTCAACAATTACAACTCAATACTTAGAACAAAATATGACTCTATGTGAATGCCTCCGGCGGTATACCGGGATATGCAATGAATCAAGAGTGACATGTATGAAAGAATTATGAATGGTGGCTTTGCCACAAATACAATGTCAACTACATGATCATGCAAAGCAATATGACAATGATGGAGCGTGTCATAATAAACTGAACGGTGATAAGTTGCATGGCAATATATCTCGGAATGGCTATGGAAACGCCATGGTAGGTAGGTATGGTGGCTGTTTTGAGGAAGGTATATGGTGGGTGTATGATACCGGCGAAAAGTGCGCGGTATCAGAGAGGCTAGCAATGGTGGAAGGAAGAAAGTGCGTGTAATCCATGGACTTAACATTAGTCATAAAGAACTCATATACTTATTGCAAAAATCTACAAGTTATTGAAGCAAAGTATTATGTGCATGCTCCTAGGGGGATAGATTGGTAGGAAAATACCATCGCTCGTCCCCGACCGCCACTCATAAGGAAGACAATCAATAAATAAATCATGCTCTGACATCATCACATAACGGTTCACCATACGTGCATGCTACGGGAATCACAAACTTTAACACAAGTATTTCTCAAATTCAAAACTACTCAACTAGCCTGACTCTAATATCACCATCTCCATATCTCAAAACAATTATCAAGTATCAAACTTCTCATAGTATTCAACACACTCATAAGAAAAAAAAATACTAATCTTGAATGCCTATCATAATTAAAGAAAATTACCATGCTATTTTGTAGGACTCTAAAAATAATCTAAGTGAAGCATGGGAGAACAATAGTTTCTATAAAACAAATCCACCACCGTGCTCTAAAAGATATAAGTGAAGCACATAGAGTTTCTAACAATTTCCGAATCATGTGTGTCTCTCTTAAAAGGTGTGTACAGCAAGGATTATTGTGGAAAACTAACAAATAAAGACTCAAATAATACAAGACGCTCCAAGCAAAACACATATCATGTGGTGAATAAAAATATAGCTCCAAGTAAAGTTACCGATGAAAGTAGACGAAAGAGGGGATGCCTTCCGGTGCATCCCCAAGCTTTGGCTTTTTGATGTCCTTAGATTATCTTGGGGTGCCATGGGAATCCCCAAGCTTAGGCTCTTTCCACTCCTTGTTCCATAATCCATCAAATCTTTTACCCAAAACTTGAAAACTTCACAACACAAAACTTAGCAGAAAATCTCGTGAGCTCCGTTAGCGAAAGAAAACAAAACACCACTTCAAGGTACTGTAATGAACTCATTCTTTATTTATATTGGTGTTAAACCTACTTTATTCCAACTTCTGTATGGTTTATAAACTATTTTACTAGCCATAGATTCATCTAAATAAGCAAACAACACACGAAAAACAGAACCTGTCAAAAACAGAACAGTCTGTAGTAATCTGTAACTAACGCAAACTTATGGAACTCCAAAAATTCCAAAAAAATAGGACGACCTAGAAAATTTGTTTATTGATATACTGCAATTGGAATCAAAATTTTATCACGTTCTGGTGATTTTTAACAATTGTTTTCGTGAACAGAAAGTTTCTGGAATTTTCAGCAAGATCAAATAACTCTCATCCAAGAAGATCCTATAGGTTTAACTTGGCACAAACACTAATTAAAACATAAAAACAAATCTAACCAGAGGCTAGATCAAATATTTATTCCTAAACAGAAGCAAAAAGCAAAAAACTAAAATAAAATTGGGTTGCCTCCCAACAAGCGCTTTTCTTTAAAGCCTTTTTAGCTAGGCATTGAGATTTCGATGATGCTCACATAAAAGATAGTAATTGAAACACAAAGAGAGAATCATAAAACATGTGAAAATCACATCTAAGCCTAACATACTTCCTATGCATAGACATCTTGTAGGTAAACAAATTATCAAGGCAAGCAAAAACTAGCATATGTAAGGAAGCGGAAAGAAACAATAGCAATCTCAACATAACGAGAGGTAATTTAGTAACATGAAAATTTCTACAACCATATGTTCCTCTATCATAATAATTACATGTAGGATCATAAGAAAATTCAACAAAATAGCTATCACATAACATATTCTCAACACAATCCACATGCATGCGAAGTTGACACTCTTCCAAAATCGTGGGATTATCATTAACTAAAGTCATGACCTCTCCAAGCCTACTTTTATCAAAAATTTCATAAGATTGATCAAAATCCAAATATGTGGGATCTAAAGTTGACACTCTTCCAAACCCACTTTCAATATTATTGCAAACACTATTATCAATCTCATATTCATCATGGGGCTTAAATAAATTTTCAAGATCAAAAGAAGAATCACCCCAATCATGATGATTGCAACAAGTAGTAGACATAGCAAAACTAGCATCCCCAAGCTTAGGGTTTTGTATATTATTAGCACAATTGACATCAAGAGAATTTATAGTAACATCATTGCAATCATGCTTTTCATCGAAGGAACTAACAAGTATAGGTGCAATAGCAACGATCTCATGTTTAACATAAGGGACTATAGAAAATTCATCTTCATAAATATTGGCATCATGGCCACAAGAATAGCAAGCATCATGTTCATCAAGGGATATTTCAATCAAATCATCGGAAGCATCATTATCTATAGATTCATGCATATCATTATTTTCTTCCAAAGCAACGGTCATTCTCTCAATAAATTCTTTGACATAGACATTATGAGCACAGGTTTCATAGCAATATTTAAGTATGTCGGAATTTTCAGATTTGTAGAGAGTAATATCATACTTTTCAATCAAAGAAGCAACTTCATGAGCACCCTTAAAAATGAAAAATTCTTCAATTTGTTCAATATCATAGTAACTATAAACACCCTTTCCATAAGAAGATAAGATTTCATTATCATTAAACTCACATAGGTAGGGAAGATGTTTTTTAGGGTTCTTAGAGCAACAAGTAAAATCATAAATTTCACAAAGATTCCAAGCATAGCAAACTATTTATATGATACCATAAGAGCTTCCCCTTTTCAGACAAACGATGACGCACAAAATGAGCATGCTCATCTAAAGATTTCCCATCAACTAGGCTAGTTGGGGTTTCAGCACGAGCGCATAAGGATCGAAGATGATCCAAGTAGTACACTTTAAGTGGATCCATGTCAATAGATTTTTAGCAAGCAAAGATGCAAGCAAATAGAAGGCGCATGGAAACACAAACAAAGATACATACGGGAAGAAGGCGAACGAAAAAGAGAGGGCGAATAAAATGGCAAGGGTGAAGTGGAGGAGAGGAAAACGAGAGGCAAATGGCAAATAATGTAATGCGAGGGATAAGAGTTTGTGATGGGTACTTGGTATGTCTTGACTTGACTTGACTTGGCGCGAATCTCCCTGGCAATGGCGCAAGAAATCCTTCTTGCTACCTCTTGAGCACTGCATTGGTTTTCCCTTGAAGAGGAAAGGGTGATCCAGTAAAGCAGCGTAAGTATTTCCCTCAGTTTTTGAGAACCAAGGTATCAATCGAGTAGGAGGCCACGCACGAGTCCCTCACACCTACACAAACAAATAAAATCCTCGCAACCAACGCAATAAAGGGGTTGTCAATCCCTTCATGGTCACTTACGAAAGTGAGATCTGATAGATATGATAAGATAATATTTTTGGTATTTTTATGATAAAGATGCAAAGTAAAGAAAGCAAAATAAAAACGGCATCAGAAATAGCTTGTTGATGGGAGATTAAATATGATGAAAAATAGACCCGGGGGCCACAGGTTTCACTAGTGGCTTCTCTCGAGAGCATAAGTATTATGGTGGGTAAACAAAATACTGTTGAGCAATTGACAGAATTGAGCATAGTTATGAGAATATCTAGGTATGATCATGTATATAGGCATCACGTCCGCGACAAGTAGACCGACTCCTGCCTGCATCTACTACTATTACTCCACACATCGACCGCTATCCAGCATGCATCTAGAGTATTAAGTTCAAAAGAACAGAGTAACGCTTTAAGTAAGATGACATGATGTAGAGGGATAAACTCATGCAATATGATATAAACCCCATCTTGTTATCCTCGATGGCAACAATACAATACGTGCCTTGCTGCCCCTACTGTCACTGGGAAAGGACACCGCAAGATTGAACCCAAAGCTAAGCACTTCTCCCATTGCAAGAAAGATCAATCTAGTAGGCCAAACCAAACTGATAATTCGAAGAGACTTGCAAAGATAACCAATCATACATAAAAGAATTCAGAGAAGATTCAAATATTGTTCATAGATAAACTTGATCATAAACCCACAATTCATCGGTCTCAACAAACACACCGCAAGAGAAGATTACATCGAATAGATCTCCACGAGAATCGTGGACAACTTTGTATTGAGATCCAAAGAGAGAGAAGAAGCCATCTAGCTAATAACTATGGACCCGAAGGTCTGAGGTAAACTACTCACACATCATCGGAGAGGCTATGGTGTTGATGTAGAAGCCCTCCGTGATCAATGCCCCCTCCGGCAGAGCTCCGAAAAAGGCCCCAAGATGGGATCTCACGGGTACAGAAGGTTGCGGCGGTGGAATTAGGTTTTTGGCTCTGTATCTGGTAGTTTGGGGGTACGTAGGTATATATAGGAGGAAGAAGTACGTCGGTGGAGCAACATGGGCCCCACGAGGGTGGAGGGCGCGCCCAGGGGGGTAGGCGCGCCCCCTACCTCGTGCCTTCCTGGTAGCTTTCTTGACGTAGGGTCCAAGTCCTCTGGATCACGTTCGTTCCGAAAATGACGTTTCCGAAGGTTTCATTCCGTTTGGACTCCGTTTGATATTCTTTTTCTGCGGAACTCTGAAATAGGCAAAAAAAACAGCAATTCTGGGCTGAGCCTCCGGTTAATAGGTTAGTCCCAAAAATAATATAAAAGTGTATAATAAAGCCCATTAATGTCAAAAACAGAATATAGTATAGCATGGAACAATCAAAAATTATAGATACGTTGGAGACGTATCACTAGCCAGGGTTTTATTTATGTTTACCACATCATGAGCCTAGTTGTGTTTTTTTCTTGCTGAAAATGGCTAGCCCAGTTCCATTTTTTAAAGAAATACCCAAACGAGGCCTACTTGCTTTATCAGCCCTGCTGGGCTGCAAATCTTTCAAGACGAGGAGAGTTTCATTCGGTTTGCCCAGAAATGGGTTGTACATTTTTAAAACACATCAAACCAGGAATTAGTTTCAATTTTTTTTCATTACAAGATTTTAAATTCCATTGATTTTTATGCGTGGACAATTATTTGGGTTTTATATTTATATAAATTATTTTTCAAAATTGTTTGAATGTGACTCGATATTTCGGGATTAAAAACAGTTTACCACTCCAAAATATGCAAAATTTCGTATAATTTTTAACCGTGGCCACAATATGGGGTGTAATGCTAACAAAAAGAAGATGGGCTCTAAAAAAATTCTTAAGAATTAGCAAATGGGCTGTAAATTATTGGAAATAATGGCAGTTGGGCTCCATGCTGTTTTCCACAGATTTGAGGCTGACTTGTGCGCCTCCTACAGGTTGACGCGTATGCTTTCCTAAAAAAAGGTTGACGCACACGCAAGGCTGTGTCAACTTAGTCAACACACGAGAGCAGTGAATATTGGATGTCCATCCAACGGCCGTCTTGCTTCTTCAATCTCTGCTCTTCCTGCCCCAGCCGCTTAAACAAGCGTCGGCGGGACTGCCTGCTCCCTCCTCCCGCGGTCGGCTATGCTGCCGCACAGGCCTCACCGCTCCATCGTACTCCCATCGCTGGCCTAGACATCCCTCTACTCACCCACACCTGCTGTTATTCTCCGGCGATGGCAAACGAACCAGTAAACCCTCGTACTCCCTTCTGTGTGGGAAACAACTGCCGAGTCTTCCCTAGCTCCGTGTCGTTCCCTTCCTAGGCCTCGCCGTCGTGCACCGCCCTGGTGCTCTCGGCGCGGCATGGTCAACGCGGTCAACGAACGACATCCATCGGAAGTGGACTGTACATGGAGAGGCTGACAGTTGGGTCCACGGCCGCACGCAAGGAAATGCCTCCTTATTACGTGCAAAATAATGATTCCTCCACCTGACAGCTGGGACCCACCGGAAGGGCCTTTGTATTTCGTGGAAAAAACGTTCCCCCCGCTGACAGGTCGGACCCACCAGCTATATGTGCGCACGCAAGGAAGTGCCTCCTTATTACGCACAAAAAAATGAATACCCCCCCTACTAGCTGGGACCCAGCATAGTGGGAGGCTGACTTGTGGGCCTTCTAAGTTGACGGGGACGGAGGGCTTTGTCAACTTAGTCAATATGAACGATTCTAGCTCGAGTGACCGTACGATGTCCATCCAATGGCCGTCGTGCTTATTCAACCTCAGGTCTTCTTGCTCCAGCCGCCCAAAGCAGCGCCGGTCGTGCCGCCTGCTCCTGCCTCCTGTGGCCAGCTGTGATGCCGTGAAGGCCTCACCGCCCCCTACTACTCCCACCGCTGGCCAGGCCATCCCTCTACTCACCCACACCCCCTGTTATTCTGCGGCGACGGCAGCCTCACACCGCAGCCGAACCAGTGAACCCTTGTACTCCTCTCCGCATGGGCATCCACTGTTGCGTCTCCCCGGCTCCGCGTCGTCCCCTTTCAAGGCCTCGCTGTCGTCCACCGCCCTGGTGCTCTCGTCGTGACGTGGTCAACGTGGTCAAGGAACGACTTCCATCGGAATAGTACTGTACGTGGAGAGGCTGATAGCTGGGTCCACGGCCGCAGCAAGGAAGTGCCTCCTTATTACGCGGAAAATAATGATTCCTCCACCTGACAGCAGGGACCCATCAGATGGGCCACCGTATTTCGCGAAAAAAAATGTTTCCCCCTGACTGCTGGGACCCACCAGCTACATCTTCGCATGCAAGGAAGTGCCTGATAGTCAGGACCCACCTAGTCGAAGCGTACGTAGCGTTGTCATTCTGGTCGCGAACGTGTACGTACATACGATCGGTCTGTCTGCAGGCTGCAGCGATGAACCGTGGCCGTGTAAGGAAGGGCATGTGTCGTAGTAGAGGCGCGCACGTGTCGTAGTAGAGGCACGCACGTGTCGTAGTAGAGGCGCGCACGTAGCATGTACACGTACGTACAGCGGCCAGGGTGCAAGAAAGTAAATACAGCCATGTACGTACATACAGGCGGGGTCTCGAACGCCTACTCGCGCATACGTACGGCCAGGGCTACGGTACATGGCTGGGTCAGAACGGAGAAACTGCGTCGTTGTCGTGTTCATGGGGGGCAACGGAATGTGTCGTGTTCATCGGGAGGCAACGCAATGTGTGCTGTTCATCGGGAGCCAACCGGCTTGGATGGAACAGCCGATGGAAACGAGGCCTGGCGTACCGCAGAACGGAGGAAACGGCCTTGTGTTCGACTAGCCACGGTCGAAATGGGATCCTGTTCACCGGGAGGGGTCTGGCGTACCGCAAAACGGAGGAAATAGACTTCTCTTGGACCTCCTACGGTCGAAACAGGGTCCTATTGATCTGGAGGGGTGTGGCGTACCGCAAAACGGAGGAAACGGACTTGTGTTGGAGCGCTATGGTCGAAACGGGGATCCTGTTCATTGGGAGGGGTGTGGCGTACCGCAAAACGGGACTCCACGGGATACTGTTCATCTCCACCGTAGACCTCCTCCAGCCTCCACGGGCTACTGTTCATCCACCGTCGACCTCCTCCAGCCTCCACTTGCGACTGTTCATCCACGGGCTCCTGTTCATCCAGCCTCCACCGCGCGCTCCTCCACCGGCTACTGTTCAACCAGCCCTCTCCACGGGGTCCTGTTAAACCACCCCTCCATGGGCTACTGTTCATCCAGCCCTCCACCGGCTACTGTTCAACCAGCCCTCCACGGGGTCCTGTTCATCCAGCCCTCCACGGGGTCCTGTTCATCCAGCCCTCCAGGGTCCTGTTCATCCACCGGCTCGATCGATCGGGGTCCTATTCATCTAGCGGCAACGGCCTCTACTACAACGGGTTCCTGTTCATCCAACCCCCCACCGGGAACTGTTCATCCAAATCACCAACAACGCTCACTGTTCATCAAGAGGAAGCAGGTTCGATCGGCTTCAGTTAGCAGCAGTAGCGAAGGAATCGCTCGATCGGGTTCAGTTAACAGCCATCGATCGATCGCTCGGGTTCAGTAACGCGTAGCCTGTAGTGCAATCGCTCGAGTTCAGTAGGCGAACGCCTCGCTCGGGTTCAGTTAGAGCCCAATGCCTCGCACCCACACGCGTACGTGTACGAGAGAAACGCGCATCGCTCGGCCCCGACCACCCACCGTAACCGGGAACTTCCCGATATTTTCCGCGCCCTCGCTTCTACCATGGTTTTTCCCGTCATGGACGGCCCAAAGAATGTCATGCAGCCGCATCTCCGGCCTGCCCAGGACGAAAAGCCCATTTTCTGTCATGATTTTTTGTCATAGAAGTAGGAGCCCACCACAACTATGATGATACCGGGTTTTGTCACAATTATCAACATAGAAGTGTCATAAGCATGACAGAAAATATTTTTGTTCGACCCAAAATGTCACGGATGTGTCTTTTTTTGTAGTGTTGTGTTCTACTCGTGCATATCATCTACGCATAGACCTGGCTCGGATGCCACTATTGGGGAAGGTAGCATGCAATTTCAAAAAAAATCCTACGCTCACGCGAGATCTATCTAGGGGATGCATAGCAACGAGAGGGGGAGAGTGTGTCCACGTACCCTCGTAGACCGAAAGCGGAAGCGTTAGTTAACGCGGTTGATGTAGTCAAACGTCTTCACGATCCAACCGATCCAAGTACCGAACGTACGGCACCTCCGTGTTCAGCACACGTTCAGCACGATGACGTCCCTCGAGCTCTTGATCCAGTAGAGGGTAGAGGCAGAGTTCCGTCAGCACGATGGCATAGCGACGGTGATGGTGATGTGATCCGCGCAGGGCTTCGCCTAAGCACTATGACAATATGACCGAGGTGGTAAACTGTGGAGGGAGGCACCACACACGGCTAAGAAACAACTGTTATGCTTTGGGGTGCCCCCTCACTCCTGTATATAAAAGAGGAGGGGAGGAGGCAGCCAGCCTAGGGGGCGCGCCAAAGGGGGGAGTCCAACTAGGACTCCCAATCCTAGTTGGACTCCCATTCCTTTTTCGGAAGGGTGAAAGAGGGAAGGGAGAGGAAGAGGAGAAGGAAAGGGGGCGCGCCCCCCTCCCTAGTCCAATTCGGACTCCCTATAGGGAGGGGGCGCGGCCACCCCTTGTGGGCTGCCTCCCCTCTCCCCTATGGCCCATGTAGGCCCAATATTCCCCCGGGGGTTCCGGTAACCCCTCGGTACTCCGGAAAAATACCCGAATCACTCGGAACCTTTTCGATGTCCGAATACAACCTTCCAATATATGAATCTTTACCTCTCGACCATTTCGAGACTCCTCGTCATGTCCGTGATCTCATCCGGGACTCCGAACAAACTTCAGTCACCAAAACATATAACTCCGGTGAATAACCAATAGTGGAACCTGGATGCTCATATTGGCTCCTACATATTCTACGAAGATCTTTATCGGTCAAACCGCATAACAACATACGTCATTCCCTTTGTCATCAGTATGTTACTTGCCCGAGATTCGATCGTCGGTATCATCATACCTAGTTGAATCTCCTTACCGGCAAGTCTCTTTACTCGTTCTATAATGCATCATCCTACAACTAACTCATTAGTCACATTGCTTGCAAGGCTTATAGTGATGTGCATTACTGAGAGCGCCCAGAGATACCTCTCCGATACACAGAGTGACAAATCCTAATCTCGATCTATGCTAACTCAACAAACACCTTTGGAGACACCTGTAGAGCATCTTTATAATCACCCATTTACGTTGTGACGTTTGATAGCACACAAGGTGTTCATACGGTATTCAGGAGTTGCATAATCTCATAGTCAGAGGAACATGTATAAGTCATGAAGAAAGCAATAGCAATAAAAATAAACGATCATTATGCTAAGCTAACGGATGGGTCTTGTCCATCACATCATTCTCTAATGATGTGATCCCGTTGATCAAATGACAACACCTGGCTATGGTCAGGAAACTTAACCATCTTTGATTAACGAGCTAGTCAAGTAGAGGCATACTAGGGACACTCTGTTTTGTTTATGTATTCACACATGTACTAAGTTTCCGATTAATACAATTCTAGCATGAATAATAAACATTTATCATGATATAAGGAAATATAAATAACACCTTTATTATTGCCGCTAGGGCATATTTCCTTTAGTAAGATGATAAATTGCAATGGTTGTCAACACCGCCTTGACAAGAACAATCCGGCCGGGTGGCCACATGCTTTGCCACACTAAGGTGCATGCTTACCCACGTCCTTATCCTCGAGGTACTTGAAATGAATGTGCTTGAAACTTTTAATCGGTAGAAGGAGCCCAAGGTAGCACATCAGGAAGGAGGAGCGGACTGCTGGGAAGGCCTGAAGAATGTTCTTGAGGTCGGAGTTTGCGCATCACATAGTGGCAACAAGGATTTTGGTGCACTTTGTTACCAGACTAGTGACATCACCAAAGTTAGCCAAAGTTTAAGCCAAAAAGTTAATATCTTCCTTAGAGGGTAGTAATGTTTGCATGTTTGATTAGAGAAGCAGTAGCCTGGTAAATGTTCATGCGCTGCTGCCAGTCCAGTGTTCTGAAAGGGACTAGTTGTTCTTTTTATTTTTTGAATTGGGGAGCAATTCTTTCTTACTATGGGATCAGTTAACTGAAGATGTTCTGTACCGTTTTAGGGAAAGCACTTCAGTTTAACTGGACGGGTCCATCTCGTTCCTCTTCATGTTCGGTCAATCGATGGACGAGATCGTTTCACCCTAGTTAAACTGTTGTTAATTCTATCATTGCCTTCTTACCACTTAGTGATTATGGTTAAAATGGTTGGCTTATATAAACACCAGGCAATGGCTTAGGATTTATCCTTTTATACCCAACAATTCTGCCGGGTATAAACATCGGACTATGGCTTAGGGTTTAAACTTTAATACCCAACAATTTTGTCAAAATGGCTCTTACTCTCTGATAAACTTACTTGATATATGAAATCAGCCCGTGATTTGGCCAAATTAGCGACATATGTTTAGCAATTCATATAGATTGACTCCCCGTTTGTATAGATCATAGCAAGGAGCTCAGAGCATCTCCAACGTGGCTCATCAAATCTACCATATATATCTAATGTCCGGATCAGATGGTCAAAACACTTTAGGCCTCCAACACCTAACCCCATTTTGGGACGGATCGATTCGGACGTCCAATCCCCCGGGCTGGCCCCAAATCGAGGGGATCTCTCGGGGATTTCGGATGTCCGCCACGTCGGTGTCCGACACTCCAGGCCAGTCAAAACCAAGATGATGCTCATGCATTTTCACAATCCGCCCCACTCTTCCCGCGCCAAACTCCTCTCTCTCCATCTTGAACGCCATCGTGCCACACATTTTATCGCCTGCCCCCAACTCCATGGATCCGCCAGAACCCATGAGGTTCGTCATAACGTCAAATCCAGTGCTAATTTGCCCTACATCTCCGTTGGTGAATTCGGCGACTGTGAAACGACAAGCCCGATGTGTGAAGGAGAGGGTTAATAAGATGGCGACAACCCAGATGTAGCCCATGCTCCGCAGTGATCTGATGTGCTTGTGTCGCCCGTGCAATCGCCGCCATGGCTCGCCCAGTTCAAATCGTCATACTGCTTCGCTACCAAGCAATACGGTCAACCTGGCACGCAACAGTCACGCCAACACTCCGTTGCTTCCTTCACCTTCGTACATCGTCAACCTCAACAACGACTACATGTTCACCGAGTCACCGACACCCGTTTGGTCGTGGTATCGGACCTAGGAACCGTCGTTCGATGATGCCCAATCACTATTTAGCAAAATGCTTCCCCAAGCTCGATGACGGTGGGGCGACGAGGCGCGGATGAGCATGATCCACAACGGCGGCGACCATGAAGACGGGCAAGTGGATGACCCCTACTCATCGCAACCGAAGTAAGAGAAGGGTGCCAATTGTTGGCGCAAATAGAAAGAGGGATTTGGCGTACTCAAACAAGGGGTTTATACAAGTTCGGGCCCTCTTCGCTGGAGATAATACCCTACTCATGTGGTGCTCTTAGCTCTTAACGTAAGATATAAGATGTCAGTTTTTAAACCTCGGCACGGTGCTTCCATCTTGGCTTATATAGAGTGTGCTAGGAGGGGGGACATTATGGGTTGGTATTAATGTTATTCATGGCCTCATGCGTAGCTGATTATTTCCTGGCCATTACTTCTAGTAACTATTGTATTTAACTAGATTGCTCCATCATTGGGTAACTGTTATCTTTAAGACATCGTGGTTGAGTGGTATCCTAGGTAGCCACCGACTGTTGACCTAGCCGACTGCTCCTGTCATCTCCCTGACTGATTGTTGGGTCATAGTCATCAGGTGGCTCAACATCCGACTGTAGGGACTTGGCCTACTCCTAAGCCACCCTCATACCCTTTGATGCGCTGGCAATGTTGCCTCCTGCCCGTGATCTTCTGGGCCATATTTCCGATGGACTATGGCCTTCTGGTGGGCCATTCGTATACCTGGGCCTACCCATTATTTATAACCCCGACAGTATCTACACGTGGATGCATCCGCAGATAGTCATGCGAGAGCCTACCATCCAACCATGTACCTCAAACGTCTGCATACATTTCAATAGGAATTTGAACAAACCGTACGATATTCATGTAAACTGGATGATTTTCATTTAAACTGAATCATATTCATAACATTTTCGACGTATTTGATTAAACAAAAGCGTCCGGAAGTTAACCTAGTATAAATCTTTGTCGGGGTCATTGTTGTTCCCCATGTTTTGGCATTCTCGTCGGCCATGAGCCTCGGGAAGTGAAGTGGCAAGTCACTGGCGAGGAAGAGTAATACATGGAACATGGAAGTACCCACATGGGACACAGACACTTTCATCTCCCATGTCACACTCTTCATCGTCCGAGTCTACGACCTAAACATTGCCGGTGGAGGTGATGTCCATGATGGACGTGAATGGGTTGGCCTCGTGGACGTAGCGACCCATGAACTATGCGGGCGACATGAATGGTGCGCAGCTGCCAGTGTTCACATCCGTAATCGCCTATGCTTCCAGCGTTGCGACCATGTTGCAGCCAGCATGAGCTCTGTGTGCGGCCTCGTAGAGCGCCCACTGCTCGGTGACGAAGTTCTGGTTCTCCTTGGCCATAACCTCCATGGCCTCCTCGCTCGCGAACTTGCCGTAGATCTAGCCTTCCACCAGCCGATGATGCACGAGGAGGGGTAAGTCGTAGCATTGCTCCTCCTGAGCCTGCTCCATGGTGAAGCCGTTATGCACAGGTGCGGGCGGGGGCGCTAGCTCATCGTCGGACGCCTCCTCCCTCATGGGGTCGTGGTCGCTCACCTTCGGTGAGCTCACCGGTGAACTCACTGGCAAGTTGGCGTCTATCCGCTGCGCATGACGGGCTTGTTAGCCGGCTACAGGGCCGACCAACTCATGCTTCTGCTCTGTCTAGAGGCTCTCCCACATCGCTCTAGAGCTCACGGTCAGGGCGGAGGTGGTGCATGGAGGAGGAAAGGAAGCGGACGTGGTGTTGTGCGGATCATGCCAGGCATGGTCACGTACAAAAAGTGGGCTTCGGCTAGGCCACGTGGCGGACTATTTCATTGCGAGCACTAGATTTTGTTTCTCGGCCGCTAGACAGGCGGACAACCAGTTTGAATGCGGTAGATAGTCGTCTCGTCCCGTCCAGTCACGTCTCTTCGGTATTGAACAGGCGTGAAGACCTAACTGTTTTCTATTTCTATAATAAAAAGCAAACTATTTTTTATTGAAACCCATGGGCTAATATACTACAAAAATATCAATTAACCTTGACATATGCAGAGAAGTATATAGTTAACATCTCTATACTACTTAAAAGACATAAGGTTCCTGTTTCGCTCTTTCCATCGTCTAACCATCCATACGTACGTCCCCCCACTCTTCTCCCTATTTTGGTTTTTTCCCTCCATCTTTGACTTTTATCCCACTAGTTCTCCCTAAAACCGCCTCAACTGCCCCACGATTTATTGACTTACCAAAATTAATCAGGTTTTCTTTTCTCTATATACTCCTAAGTTTCCCTTTTCTCTCTTTCCTTCATCCAACTCTACATTTCTTCCCTTCTCCTTCCTGTTTTGATTCTCGCCCCTCCATCTCTGTTTTTTCTCAATGGTTTTTTCCTAAAACCCGCCTCAACCGCCCCACTGCGTAATGAGTTATGGTAAGCCAAGAAGTACTTACCAAATCAAATCCAATTTTTGGTACACAATCAAATTGACAGTATAATGTCGGGTAAATCATGGTGATTTCGTACAAGAACTCACAAACAAATTGGCGCACAAAAAATTGGATATGAACCCATAATTTCAAAACAAGTTACACGAAAAAAATTCATATGAACCCATAATTTCTGTTATATTTGTGAAATATGTACATATTTGTAAATAAAAAAGGGTATGTTGAATATATGATACATACTACCTAAAAAGTAGTATATATACTAACTAAACATCGTTATATACTACATACTACACGTATATATTCTCGATTTTGACAGATACTACATGCAATATACAAAATGCAAGTGGTGGTAACTACCACTGATGGTAGCAAATATTTGTCCTAATAGAATATTTATGCATCGGTTGCAACATGAGCAATTATCTAGTGAAAGACACACAAATAAAGACATGTACCAAAAGTTCAATGCAACTCAATCTTAAGTTAAAGCTGACATTAATAGGAAATGCAGTTACGCTTTAACTAAGAAAATAAATCAAAATTCATTTTTAAATACAAAATTTGGAAACCTCCGAAAACTTTACGCGGGGTGGAGCACTACTCTCTAGTAAAATTAATAATTAATGTATGGCCCCTTACTAGTATAAGGACCCCTATGAAAATACAAACATCCCAAAACCATTATTTAATAATTAATATATGGGTCCTTTTTCAAAAATATGATAAAATTCGCTAATATGTGTGATTTGTTTTATAAAATCCTATGTAAGGGCCCCAGTAAGATGATAAAAATTTGCCCATTCATATTCTTTGTTTTCTAAAATCAGATGCTATTAAAATTCACCGATTCATGTGATTTAATTTCTAAAAGCATATGGTAACGACTTGTTTGGTTCAAATGAATTTCATAGGGATTTTGAAGAATTTATTCCTTAGAATTTTTTTTACATACCTCATGTTTGGTTTGTTGGATTACAATCTATACGAATCTTTCAATGACCTTGTATGCAGTCCCATAGAAGAAGAAAAATACATTGAGTCTAATCTCTGGGTTTTTTTTTTGTTCCTTTGTATATGTGACATACACCTCCTCTTAGTACTAGGATTTTATTTTATTTTTGCATTTTTCTATATTGCAACCAAACAGTTTCTATCCCAGGCTCCTGTAAAATTCAACACGCCAAACGGTAAAAGATCTCCTGTGGCCCCTGACTTAAACATCAGTGAGTCGGCGAAGGCCACACAGTCATCTTGAAGGGTCGCATATTGTCAGAGGGGTCATTTTGAGCAATGATTGCCACATTCTTTCCCTGTAGCCTCTGCATAAACAAATAATGGTGCCACGTTTGTCCATCAAAAGAAAGCTATAGCCAATTGCACGTCAACAAATAATAGTACGACTGCATGGCACAGAACCTATTGAAAGAAAACACAACAACATTTCGACTTAAACGTCTGAGAAAAACTAGGGCAGTCAGCTATCTATACATAGCAGCAACGCCACCATTAGGTTGTCCTCTTGCGGTAGGCGGGGCATGGGCCGAAATGCTTAAATTGGCATTACTGCCCTGCCGAGGCCGCCACGGATTCCTTTTGGACGCAACGTACACTCCCAAACCGGTGAGTGAATAACAGCACACACGCACACGCACACGCACGAACACCAACCCAACCTCGTCGCCGCGTGACCGTTGCGCGCCCGACGTCGAATAAATTCAAACCAAAATCACATGAAAAACCACGGCCCAAACAACCAGCCGGACAAACCAAAATGCGTGAACCCGGTGGGTGAGGGTGCCCCGCCCGTGCCGCGCGGGAGCCGGAGACGACCGAGCCCCACCTGTCAGCCCACGGGGCGTCGGCGGCTCAGCCGTCGCCGCCGCTGCTCCGGCACTGGTCCGCGGGCCTGGACTCCAGGGGCCCGCCGATCGTGGGGCACCCGTCGGCCGCGGAGGCGGAGGGGAGGTCCATGCAGTTGTAGGAGAGGCACAGCGCCGCGGAGTCCGGCAGCGGCGTCGGCGGCACCGGGAACCCCGTCAGGAAGTTGTGCTGCGCGTAGAAGGTCGTCATGCGCCCGTCGAACACGCTGCGGGCCACCGCCTCCGGGACCTCGCCGGAGATCTTGTTGTTGTTCACGTACAGGCTCCCCGCCGCCGCCAGCGCCTCCGGGACCTCGCCCGTGAGGCCGTTGTGGCTGACGTCCACCACTGACCACGGCGGCGTCGCCGACGCGGGCGCCGCCGGCACGGCCAGCGACCCCGTGAAGTTGTTGCGGGACAGGAGCAGCGACGACGCGCTCGGGAGCGCGAACACCTCCGGCGGGATCGAGCCCGAGAAGTCGTTCATCGACAGGTCGAGGAATGCCAGGTCGGCTGGGCCCTGGCCGTTGCCGGCGAAGGCTCCGTCGAGGCTCCCCTCCATCGAGTTCCCGGCTACGGAGAAGTACCGGATCGTCGGTGGCAGCGGCGGGAGCGTGCCGGTTATCGCGTTCCGGCTCAGGTCGACGTGGAACAGCTGCGAGCTGGGAAACTGGTCGGGAATCTGCCCGGAGAGGCCGACATTGTTGGCCAGGATGAGCACCTTGAGGCTCGGGGACGACGGCAGCAGCAGCCCGGAGGGAATCGTGCCCTCGAGGCGGTTGTTGCCGAGGTCGAGCGTGTGCAGTTCCGGCAGCCCCGCCAGGGACTCGGGCACGGGCCCGGTGAGCTGGTTCCCGGACAGCGAGAGGAGCCTGAGGCGCCGGAGACCCGACCCAATGCCCTCCGGGATGGAGCCGCCGACACGGCCCGGGTAGAGGACGAGGTCGGTGAGCGCGGTGAGGCTGGCGAGCGAGGCCGGGACGCTGCCGGCCATGCCGGGGGAGTCGGAGAGGCCGGTGCCGAGCGTGAGCACCGACACGCGGAGGAGCGCGCCGGACGGGTCGTCCTCGTCGGGCGCGCACACGACGCCGGCGTAGGCGCACGGGGCGGACGCGTCGTCGTCCCAGGACTCGAAGAAGCGCGACCCCGGCAGGTCCCGCAGGCCGGCCCGCACGTCCCGGAGCGCCGCCGCGTCGCGCTCGTGCAGCGCCGCGCCCGCGCCGAGCAGCAAGAGGCAGAGCAGCTGGAGGAGGAGGAGGAGGAGGAGGGCAGGGGGTAGCGCCATGTGCGCCGCCTCGGCCGCTGCGAAGCGGACAAGCGAGCTCTGAGGCAGGCGGGGTGTTGGGAAATGGAGTCCACTGGAGAGTGGAGTGAGGCGAAGCGCGAGCAAACTGGCGAAGCGAGAGTGAGAGGAGTGTGTGGTGGATGGTGGTGGTGGCCTGGTGGGGGAGAGCACGACGAGGAGAGGACACGGCGGCGAGCGAGTGGGATCAGGATCTGGGGTTGGGGTTGGGTTGGGTTTAAGAATGAACAGCGGATTAGCCTGCCACTTTCTTTACCCCGCGGTCGGTGGGTGTACCTCCGCGGTCAGGGTGGGATAAAGGCCGGCCTGCTGCTGAGCCCTGTGAGCTGTGACCGGTGTCGGAGACGGAGACGGGGCGTACCGCCCGGTCCGGTCACCTACACCGCCGTACGGCGCGGGTATGAGTATGTCTTTGGATGTACTGCTACTGCTACTACCTCTGGGTCTGGGTCTGGCCATCATTCATGGGTTGGAGCAATTATGCCTCGCTCGTATGCCGGTTCTGCGTATTTGCAAAGTATTCCGCTCCTGCTGTGCGCACTGTACAGCAGTAATCAATTATTTAGCGTGGCTGGACAGCCGCGCTGGTCGAGTGTGTGATGCAGATTTGCGTCGTGCTTCCACAGTGCCCGCATTCATAGCCACGTTCGAGGACTCAGGAACACAGAATTGAACATAGAAATGCAACGTCAAGCTAACTGATTTCTACGGGATTTTACTTGTTCTAACTAATGCTTGTCTAACTGAATCATAGGAAAAGGATATTGAAAATAATGAAAGATAAATATCACGGTGCATCAATGACTCAAAGATAAATATTCGAATGCGACAGCAATCAAATGTTCCGAACATAAAGTTTTGAAATAAAATAGTTCAAATTTAATTTAATTTAATTTATTCGAGCACTTGTTCTAATTATCCATTTGAAACTTCCACAAATGCTCGATTAGATCATCCTCACGTTGTGCATGAATTTGTGAATTGTGAATCTGATAGTGCAGTTTGAGAAAATCCACGAACGTGGTTGGATTATGCTTTGGAAGTTGTATGGGATCGCCCATGTTTTGAAGTTTCAGACCATGGTGAACTCCTCATCCTCATCCTCCAGAACCATGTTATGCATGATTACACAAACTGACATCACCTCGAACAATGTCGCCGCATCCCATTATTTAGCATGTTCACCAACAACTGCAAAACGAAATTGGAGCACTCCAAATGTTCTCTTCACATCTTTGTGACGCATTGATGGTATAATACCCCATGTTGTAGTCATGCCCATTGATGATGTAGTTGCATGCATGAGCTTGGCTCACAGACAACTTTGCAAACAATGGAAAACCGCTCCATCACGTTGATGCCATTGTGAGACCCTGACATGCCAAAGAAAGAGTGTCAAATCCAAAGGCCTTGTGATGCAACTGCTTCAAGAATGATAGTTAGGCCCCGTTCGGAAGTCCGTTGGCTTCCCGAGCTAGCCAGCTTCTAGAGAAGCCAACGGTAGCGAGCTTCCCACGGGAGCCAGGGTCGTTCGACAGCGTGTAGAGGAAAAAACGATTCGGCTGTGGTCGGGCCCACCAAGCTGGGCTTTGAGCGAAGAGGAAAAATCGTTTCGTCTGGTACTTCGGGATGGCATTAAGATGTAATTACAAGGAACTTCTACTCCTTTTAGCGAAGCTGGGCTTCAGCTGCTCCTCAAAATTGCACTGCGGCGTCTTTTTCTCCGCGAAGCCCACTTCTCGGAGCAGAAGCGTCCGGCTGGCTTCACGTATCGATTCTAGGAAGCTGGCTCCTGGAGATCTCCCGGTCGGGCCCTTAGTGTTTCATGATGGACATGGTATTGCCCTTGTTGAGCATATGGGTAGTTCTTCCATTTTCACCTTGCAATCCAAAGATTCAAGCATACATGGAAATCCTCTTAATTATCCAAGTACCATGAGCCATGCTATGTCTTCGGCATTTCGTTCTCTCATGTACTCCGGTCCAAACCCATTGATCACTCCAGTAGCAAATCTAACCATGACCTCCTAGCATGTGCTCTCAAACATCTGCAGGTAACCTTTTTTATATCTGAGGGGCCACACGGCCCCCATTTAACGTGGTCTCTCTTACTTCCTCTTTTCACATGAGAGGTAAGAGTGTATAATAGATCTAAGCAGTTGATTCTATTAAGCAGTGGGTCTGAGTAACTCTTAACTTCTTAACTCCCATGTGAAAAGAGGAGGCAGGAGGGACCATATTAAACTTTATCTCTGTACACTGGTTAGGTACTAATAATAAAGTGTTGAGCCCTCTTCGAGGGGTGCAGTTTGTCAAAGAATGATGTAGTTCGAGACAATCTGCAAAGGTCGTCGAACTCGGCTCTTCAAGATATATAGGATCCCCCATGTTTCAAAATTCCAGACCATGGCAATTCCCTCACCCCCTTCCTCCACAATCATGTTATGTGTGATCACACAAGATGTCATCACCTCCCACACTAATTATGCATCCCATTGTTTAGCAAGTTTGCAAACGACTGCAAAACGTGCTTGGAGCACTCGAAATGCCCTCTCACTTCCTTTCTGGCACTTTCTTGTCTTCAAGCAAATTGGCGATTTTGTTACCGCTTGGCATAAAGATATTTTTTACGAAGGTGCCCACAAAGGAAGATACCATCACAAAGATAGTATCTCATGTTGTAGTCCTATCCATTGATGGTATAGTTGCACACATGAGCTTGGCCCGCACACAACCTTACAAACAATGGAGACCGATGCAGCACATCGATGTCGTTGTGATACCCTGACATGTCAAAGAAAGAGTGCCAAATCAAAAAGTCTTGTGATGCAACTGCATCAAGAATGATCATGGGCATTTTATGATGGCACTAGTATCGCCCTTGTTGAGCATATGGGCAGTTCTTTTATCTTCAGTTTATGCAATCCAGATCCAAGCAATACTTTGATACCCTCTTGATTCTCCAATTATCATGAGTCGATCTTTTTGTGTCTTTGGCATTTGGTTCTATCATGTACTTTGGTACAAACACCTTGACGATTGCAGTATCAAATCTAACCATGGCCTACAACCATGTGCCCTCGGACATCCGGAGGTACTCATCCCACGAATCTGTGACTGTGCCATACAAAAGCATCCCCATAGCATCGTGCACTTCTAGAGACCTGAGAACCCAACGAGGCCAACGACATCCTTCTTCAGGTTCACATAATCATCGTAGGCCTAGACCCCTACGTAGAGGCGTGTGAACAATGGTCAATGCATCGGAATCGGCTTTGGAAGTAGTTTTTAAATAGCGCATCGAGGGCAAAGTAGTCACCGTACAAAGTCATATGCCCTTGTCCGGCAACCGTCTTATCGGGTTGGGTCGACAACCTTGGTACCGCGGGTGCATGGGTGAGGCTCCGAGCAAAAGCTCCTCGCTTTTGCGCTGACGACATCAATGCATGTGGGTGTCTCTTCCCATAGGGGGCATCATTGTGGGTCCCCTCCTTGTGCTAGGGCTCTGAGTTAAAACCCTAGCTCGTCTTTACGGACTCAGTGGTGGCATGTTGCATCATCACCCTCTGGGGCGTCATTGAGGAGCTTCGGTACCTTCTGGTTGCAACATGTTGATGGTTTCAGGCATGCCTTGATCTTGGCATGCAACTCCCTCGACTCTGGCGTGGGGTGGTCTCAGTGATCTCCTATCTTTTACATGTTGCCATCATTCTCAGTCTCATGGCAGGATCGACGCTCCATGGCCCAGAGCGAGAGGGTAGGCGACCCTCTCTAGAAAATGCTTGGTGTTCTCGACACAATGATGCTCAGTAGTTACCCAAGGAGGTGTGGTTTCCACTACGGTTCAGTAGTATCTGTGATTTCTTATTAATTAGGTGTGGTCAATCTTGTTTTCATGCACTTTGATTTGGTGGCCTTTCGCAACCATCTTAGTTGTTGTTTTTATTTGTCCTACTTGTATGAAGATTTCCTCGCAGCTTTGTATCTAATTCGTCTGTGTGAGCTTTGTTTTATATAGCGGGATGAAAGACTATATCGAAAGATGAAATGATATTAAAAGGAATCGTTTGTATTCTAATCCTCTGGCTTTAAAAATCCTTTAAGTCAAAAGGCTTGTTCCCTCCTTGCAAAAAATAAAATCATTTTCTCGTAGCATTTTCATCTCAATAAGAATTCGCACATCGACTCATATCCTTGTTATAACTGGTACAAAAGCCCATGTAAGAGCAACACTAGCAGAGTCGCTATATCTGTGATCACCATATGGGACACGACACGCGGTCCATATGGATATGTAGGTTGCGGTGGTTGTGCGCAAACATAGAGTTGCCATAATGCGGCCTGCATGTTTTCATGTGTATATGACCCACATGTAATTGCATCATGCACTATTTCTAGACTATTTACAACAATATAGATCAAACAATGATCATAATTTGACAAATATTATTACAAAACTAATTATCTAAATACAACAAATAATCCGGATGCAACAAATAAATCAATCAAATAAATTGTTAGAGTGAAAATAAAAGAACCTTAAACCAGTTTAATTCTTTCTCCCAACTAGATGCCAATGATGGTCAAAGAGATCCTCCTTCTGTTGGGAAACATTGCATGGAAAACAAAAAAAATTATGCACACGCAATGATCTATCCATGAAGATGCATAGCAATGAGGGGGAGAGTGTGTCTACGTACCCTCGTAGACCGTAAGAGGAAGCGTTTCACAATGCGGTTGATGTAGTCAAACTTTCTTCGTGCTCCACCGATTGAGTACCGAATGTACGGCACCTCCGAGTTCTGCACACGTTCAGCTCGGTGACGTCCCTCGCCTTCTTGATCCAGCAAGGTGTCGAGGTAGTAGATGAGTTCCGTCAGCACGATGGCGTGGTGACGGTGATGGTGAAGTGATCCACGCAGGGCTTCGCCTAAGCACTGCGAGAATATGGCCGGGGGTGTAAACTGTGGAGGGGGCGCCGCACACGGCTAACAATTGATGTTGTGTGTTCTAGGCGCCCCCCTCCCCACATATATATAGGTCAAGGAGGCACCCAAGGGCTGGCCGCCGGCCCCCTTGGGGCTTCCTTGCCCTGCCCCCCCCCCCCCCCCGCCATATTTGACGGAGGGGGAAGGAAGAGGGGGGAGAGAAGGAAGTGGGAATCCTAATCCACACTTGCCTTTCTCCCTTCCCCTTTCCTTCTCCATCCCAGGCCAGCCCATAATTGGGGTGCACCAGCCCCTTGTGGCTGGTGCGTTCCCCTCTTGGCCCATAAGGCCCATATCTTTTGCCGGGGGTGCCCGAAACCCCTTTCGGTGACCCGATAAGTACCCGGAACACTTCCGGTGTCTGAATACTATCGTCCTATATATCAAGCTTTATCTCTCGACCATTTCGAGACTCCCCGTCATGTCTGTGATCTCATCTGGGACTCCGAACAACATTCGGTCACCAAATCACATAACTCATATAATATAATATTGTCATCGAACGTTAAGCGTGCGGACCCTGCGGGTTCGAGAACTATGTAGACATGACCGAGACACCTCTCCAGTCAATAACCAACAGCAGAACCTAGATGCTCATATTGCCTCCTACATATTCTACGAAGATCTTTATCGGTCGAACCGTTATGACAACATACGTAATTCCCTTTGTCCATCGGCATGTTACTTGCCCTAGATTCAATCGTCGATATCTTCATACCTAGTTCAATCTCGTTACCGGCAAGTCTCTTTACTCGTTCCGTAATACATCACCTCGTGACTAACTCATTAGTCATTTGCTTGCAAGCTTATGATGTGTATTACCGAGAGGGCCCAGAGATACCTCTCCGATACTCGGATTGACAAATCCTAATCTCGATCTATGCCAACTCAACAGACACCTTTGGAGATACCTGTAGAGCATCTTTATAATCACCCAGTTACGTTGTGATGTTTGATAGCACACAAGGCATTCCTCTGGTATCCAGGAGTTGCATAATCTCATAGTCGAAGGAATATGTATTTGACATGAAGAAAGCAATAGCAATAAAACTGAACGTTCAACATGCTAAGCTAACGGATGGGTCTTGTCCATCACATCATTCTCCTAATGATGTGATCCCGTTATCAAATGACAACTCATGTCCATGGTTAGAAAACCTTAATCATCTTTGATCAACGAGCTAGTCAAGTAGAGGCTCACTAGGGACACGATGTTTGTCTATGTATTCACACATGTATTTAAGTCAATACAATTCTAGCATTAATAATAAACCTTTATCATGATTTAGGAAATATAATAATAACCATTTTATTATTGCCTCTAGGGAATATTTCCACCAGTATCCCACTTGCACTAGAGTCAACAATCTAGTTCACATCGTCAAGTGATTAACACCCATAGTTCACATCGCCATGTGACCAATACCCAAAGAGTTTACTAGAGTCAATAATCTAGTTCACATCGCTATGTGATTAACACCCAAAGAGTACTAAGGTGTGATCATGTTTTGCTTGTGAGAGAGGTTTAGTCAACGGGGCTGCCACATTCAGATCCATATGTATTTTGCAAATTTCTATGTCTACAATGCTCTGCATGGTGTTACTCTAGCTAATTGCTCCCACTATCAATATGTATCCAGATTGAGACTCTTAGTCATCTGAATTGGTGTCAAAGCTTGCATCAACGTAACCCTTTACGACGAACTCTTTATCACCTCGATAACTGAGAAATATTTCCTCAGTCCTCTTAGGTAACTAAGGATAAATTTTGACCGTTCTCAGGTGATCTACTCCTGGATCACTATTGTACCCCCTTGCCAAACTCATGGCAAGGTACACAATATGTCTGGTACACAGCATGGCATACTTTATAGAACCTATGGCTAAGGCATAGGGAATGACTTTCATTCTCTCTCTATCTTCTGTCGTGGTTGCGTCTTGAGTCTTACTCAACACTATACCTTGCAACATAGGCAAGAACTCTTTCTTATTGATCGTCCAACCATTGATTGGAATGTCTATCGTGATAAACCGTGTAATTCTATAAGCTAAGCAGATGAGGCAACAAAGAACCTAACCGTCCTCTCTGATTGACTTCATCCGTCGAGTCATCAAAGCCGTCAACTAATTCAGAGGGGCTCGGCTGGCCCGGTCGCCCTACGCTACTGGCGCTTCCAAAGGCGAAGCATCTATTTTGAACTTGTTCAAAACTTTTCCAAGGTATGTACCTTGTGAAAGTCCGATTAAGCGTCTCGATCTATCCCTATAGATCTTGATGCCTAATATGTAAGCAGCTTCACCGAGGTCTTTCATTGAAAAATTCTTATTCAAGTATCCCTTTATGCTATCCAGAAATTCTATATTATATCCAATCAACAATATGTCATCCACATATATATCAGAAATGCTACAGAGCTCCCACTCACTTTCTTGTAAATACATGCTTCACCGTAAGTCTGTATAAAACCATATGCTTTGATCACCTCATCAAAGTGTATATTCCAACTCCGAGATGCTTGCACCAGTCCATAGATGGATCGCTGGAGCTTGCACACTTTGTTAGCACCTTTAGGATCGACAAAAACTTTCTGGTTGCATCATATACAACTCTTCTTTAAGAAATCCATTAAGGAATGCAGTTTTGACGTCCATTTGCCTGATTTCATAATTATAAAATGCGGCAATTGCTAACATGATTCGGACGGACTTAAGCATAGCTACGGGTGAGAAAGTCTCATCGTAGTCAACTCCTTGAACTTGTCGAAAACCATTTGCGACAAGTCGAGCTTTGTAGACAATAACATTACCATCAGCGTCAGTCTTCTTCTTAAAGATCCATTTATTCTCTATGTCTTGCCGATCATCGGGCAAGTCCACCAAAGTCCATACTTTGTTCTCATACATGTATCATATCTCAGATTTCATGGCCTCAAGCCATCTGTCGGAATCTGGGCTCATCATTGCTTCTTCATAGTTCTTAGGTTCGTCATGGTCTAGTAACATGACTTCCAGGATAGGATTTACCGTACCACTCTGGTGCGGATCATGCTCTGTTCGACCTACGAGGTCCAGTAGTAACTTGATCCGAAGTTTCATGATCATCATCATTAGCTTCCTCTCTAGTTGGTGTATGCATCACGGGAACGGATTTCTCTGATGTGCTACTTTCCAAATTGAGAAAAGGTACAATTACCTCATCAAGTTCTACTTTCCTCCCACTCACTTCTTTCGAGAGAAACTCCTCTAGAAATGTTCCATTCTTGGCAACAAAGATCTTGCCTTCGGATGGTAGAAGGTTTACCCAATTCTTTCCTTAGGGTATCCTATGAAGACGCACTTCTCCGATTTGGGTTCGAGCTTATCAGGCCGGAGCATTTTGACATAAGTGTCGCAACCCTAAACTTTAAGAAACGGCAGCTTAGGTTTCTTGCCAAACCACAGTTCACACGGTGTCATCTTAACGGATTTAGACGGTGCCCTATTTAACGTGAATGCGGCTGTCTCAAATGCATAACCCCAAAATGATAGTGGTAAATCGGTAAGAGACATCATAGATCGCACCATATCTAATAAAGTACGGTTACGACGTTTGGACACACCAGGCGTGAGTTGTGAAACTATTCCACATTGTTTTTAAATGAAGGCCAAACTCGTAACTCAAATATTCGCCTCCGCAATCGAATCGTAGAAACTTTATTTTCTTGTTACGATGATTTTCCACTTCACTCTGGAATTCTTTGAACTTTTCAAATGTTTCAGACTTATGTTTCATTAAGTAGATATACCCATATCTGCTTAAATCATCTGTGAAGGTCAGAAAGTAACGATACCCGCCGCGCGCCTCAACACTCATTGGACCGCATACATCGGTTGTATTATTTCCAATAAGTCATTGGCTCCCTCCATTGTTCCGGATAACGGAGTTTTAGTCATCTTGCCTATGAGGCATGGTTCGCAAGTATCAAATGATTCATAATCAAGTGATTCCAAAAGTCCATCCGCATGGAGTTTCTTCATGCGCTTTACACCAATATGACCTAAACAGCAGTGCCACAAATATGTTGCACTATCATTATCAACTTTGCATCTTTTGGCATCAATATTATGTATATTTGTATCACTACGATAGAGATTCAATAAACCATTTACATTGGGTGTATGACCATAGAAGGTTTTATTCATGTAAACAGAACACCAATTATTCTCTGACTTAAATGAATAACCGTATTTGCAATAAACATGATCTAATCATATTCATGCTCAACGCAAACACCAAATAACATTTATTTAGGTCCAACACTAATCCCGAAGGTAGAGGGAGTGTGCGATGGTGATCTTATCAACCTTGGAATCACTTCGAACACACATCGTCACCTCACCCTTAACTAGTCTCTGTTCATTTTGCAAATCCTGTTTCGAGTTACTAATCTTAGTAACTGAACCGATATCAAATACCCAGGGGCTACTATGAACACTAGTAAAGTACACATCAATAACATGTATATCAAAAATACCTTTGTTCACTTTTCCATCCTTCTTATCCGCCAAGTATTTGGGGCAGTTCCACTTCCATTGACCATTTCCTTTGCAGTAGAAGCACTCAGTTTCAGGCTTGGGTCTAGCTTTTGGGTTTCTTCATGGGAGTGGCAACTTGTTTGCCATTCTTCTTGAAGTTCCCTTTCTTTCCCTTTTGCTCTTTTTCTTGAAACTAGTGGTCTTGTTAACCATCAACATTTGATGCTCTTTCTTGATTTCTACCTTCGCCGATTTCAGCATCGCGAAGAGCTCGGGAATCGTTTTCATCATCCCTTGCATATTATAGTTCATCACGAAGTTTCTAGTAGCTTGGTGATAGTGACTAGAGAACTCTGGCAATCACTATCTTATCCGGAAGATTAACTCCCACTTGATTCAAGCGATTGTACTACCCAGACATTCTGAGCATATGCTCACTGGATGAGCTATTCCCCTCCATCTTTGTAGGCAAAGTACTTGTCAGAGGTCTCATACCTCTCGACACGGGCATGAGTCCGAAATACCAATTTCAGCTCTTGGGACCTCTCATATGTTCCATGGTTTTCAAAACTTCTTTGAAGCCCCGATTCTAAGCCGTAAAGCATGGTGCACTAAACTATCAAAGTAGTCATCATATTGAGCTTGTCAAACGTTCATAACGTCTGCATCAGCTCCTGCAACAGGTCTGTCACCTAGCGGTGCATCAAGGACATAATTCTTCTGTGCAACAATGAGGATAATCCTCAGATCACAGACCCAGTCCGCATCATTGCTATTATCATCTTTCAACTTAGTTTTCTCTAGGAACATATCAAAAAAATAGGGGAGCTATATCGCGAGCTATTGATCTGCAACATATATATGCAAATACTATCAGGACTAAGTTCATGATAAATTAAGTTCAATTAATCAAATTACTTAAGAACTCCCACTTAGATAGACATCCCTCAAGTCATCTAAATGATACGTGATCCAAATCAACTAACCCATGTCCAATCATCACGTGAGATGGGGTAGTCATCAATGGTGAACATCTCTATGTTGATCATATCTACTATATGATTCACGTTCGACCTTTCGGTCTCCAATGTTCCGAGGCCATGTCTGTACATACTAGGCTCGTCAAGTTTAACCCAAGTATTCCGCATGTGCAAAACTATCTTGCACCCATTGTATGTGAACGTAGAGTCTATCACACCAGATCATCACGTGGTGTCTCAACACGACGGACTGTAGCAACGGTGCATACTCAGGGAGAACACTTTTACCTTGAAATTTAGTTAAGGGATCATCTTATAATGCTACCGCCGCACTAAGCAAAATAAGATGCATAAAAGATAAACATCACATGCAATCAAAATATGTGACATGATATGGCCATCATCATCTTGTGCTTTTGATCTCCATCTCCAAAGCATCATCTCCATTGTCACCGGCTTGACACCTTGATCTCCATCGTTGCGTCGTGGTCGTCTCGCCAACTATTGCTTCTACAACTATCGGTAGCGCATAGTGATAAAGTAAAGCAATTACATGGTGTTTGCATTTCATACAATAAAGAGACAACCATAAGGCTCCTGTCGGCCAACATGCCCTGCAAAAACAAGTTAGACGTCCTCTACTTTGTTGTTGCAAGTTTTACGTGGCTGCTACGGGCTTCTAGCAAGAACCATTCTTACCTACGCACAAAACCACAACGATGTTTCGTCAAGTTTGTTGTTTTAACCTTCTTCAAGGACCGGCCGCAGTCAAATTCGATTCAACTAAAGTAGGAGAAACAGACACCCGCCAGCCACCTTTATGCAAAACTAGTTGCATGCCTGTCGGTGGAACCGGTCTCATGTGCGTGGACATGTAAGGTTGGTCCGGGCCGCTTCATCCCACAATACTGCCGAATCAAAATAAGGCGTTGGTGCTAAGAAGTATGACTATCACCGCCCACAACTCTTTGTGTTCTACTCGTGCATGTCATCTACGCATAGAACTGGCTCTGATACCACTGTTGGGAAACGTTGCATGGAAAACAAAAAATTTCTACGCACACGCAATGATCTATCCATGGAGATGCATAGCAACGACGGGGAGAGTGTGTCTACGTACCATCGTAGATCGTAAGCGGAAGTGTTTCACAACGCGGTTGATGTAGTCGAACTTTCTTCGCGCTCCACCTATCGAGTACCGAACGTACGGCACCTCCGAGTTCTGCACACACGTTCAGCTCGGTGACGTCCCTCGCCTTCTTGATCCAGCAAGGTGTCGAGGTAGTAGATGAGTTCCGTCAGCACGATGGCGTGGTGACGGTGATGGTGAAGTGATCCACACAGGGCTTCGCCTAAGCACCGCGAGAATATGGCCGGGGGTGTAAACTGTGGAGGGGGCGCCGCACAGGGCTAACAATTGATGTTGTGTGCTAGGCGCCCCCTCCCCACATATATATAGGTGGGAGGGGGAGGGGAGAGGCTAGGAGATGCCCAAGGGCTGGCCGCCGGCCCCCTTGGGGCTTCCTTGCCGTGTGCCCCCCCCCCCCCGCCATATTTGACGGAGGGGGAAGGAAAGGGGGGAGAGAGAGAAGGAAGTGGGAATCCTAATCCACACTTGCCTTTCTCCCTTCCCCTTTCCTTCTCCATCCCTAGCCAGCCCATATGTGGGGCGCACCAGCCCCTTGTGGCTGGTGCGTTCCCCTCTTGGCCCATATGGCCCATATCTTTTGCCAGGGGTGCCTGAAACCCCTTCCGGTGACCCGATAAGTACCCAGTACACTCTGGAACACTTCCGGTGTCTGAATACTATCGTCCTATATATCACTCTTCACCTCTCGACCATTTCGAGACTCCTCGTCATGTCCGTGATCTCATCCGGGACTCCTAACAACATTCGGTCACCAAATCACATAACTCATATAATATAATATTGTCATCGAACGTTAAGCGTGCGGACCCTATGGGTTCGAGAACTATGTAGACATGACCAAGACACCTCTCCAATCAATAACCAATAGCGGAACCTGGATGCTCATATTGGCTCCTACATATTCTACGAAGATCTTTATCGGTCGAACCGTTATGACAACATACGTAGTTCCCTTTGTCCATCGGCATGTTACTTGCCCGAGATTCGATCGTGGGTATCTTCATACCTAGTTCAATCTCGTTACCGGCAAGTCTCTTTACTCGATATGTAATACATCACCTCGTGACTAACTCATTAGTCGTTTGCTTGCAAGATTATGATTTGTATTACCGAGAGGGCCCAGAGATATCTCTTTGATACTCGGAGTGACAAATCCTAATCTATCTATGCTAACTCAATAGACACCTTCGGAGATACCTGTAGAGCATCTTTATAATCACCCAGCTACGTTGTGACGTTTGATAGCACACAAGCCATCCCTCTGGTATCCGGGAGTTGCATAATCTCATAGTCGAAGGATATGTATTTGACATGAAGAAAGCAATAGCAATAAAACTAAACGATCAATATTCTAAGCTAACATATGGGTCTTGTCCATCACATCATTCTCCTAATGATGTGATCCCGTTATCAAATGACAACTCATGTCCATGGTTAGGAAACCTTAACCATCTTTGATCAACGAGCTAGTCAAGTAGAGGCTCACTAGGGACACGATGTTTGTCTATGTATTCACACATGTATTTAAGTTTTTGGTCAATAAAATTCTAGCATGAATAATAAACCTTTATCATGATTTAGGAAATATAATAATAACCATTTTATTATTGCATCTAGGGCATATTTCCATCACCTTCAGCTGGTGATGGGAGGTCGGTCTTCATTCTTCTGTTACGCCTCAAGAGATGCTTGAATGCGGTTTGGGCTCCTGCGAAGCCTGACTAGTCAGCCATTATGTTCATAGTCAATGTGGCCTCACATATCCCTCTCATACTCTTTTGATCATGTTGTGTAGGATAACACAACATGTCATGGTGTTTTCCAAGGTAAACTTGTTTCAGAAATGAGCATGCCCTCGGAAAATTTCAAACCTTGAATGTAGCACTATGAATACCCTCTCAACGTCTTTCCTCTAAGATTTTTGCGCCTTGATGAAATGCTTATGTGTCCTTCTCTCAAGCTAAAAAATTGGCTTCACAACTGTAGACAAAAATGTACATATGCCACGGCTAGATAGTAGCCTCGGTCATACTAATGACTATTCACCATGAAGTTGCAAGGTGGAGAAGTACCTGCAGCTAGCCTTGCAAACATATGAGATCTCTGGAAGACAATGAAGTCATTGTGAGATCCATGCAACCCAAAGTAGCAATGCCAAATTCACATACCTTTGGAGGTAGCGGTTTCCAAAATTATTGTTGGATCCTTGCAATATCAGGTGAATTGGCTGTGCCAAGATGTAAGGCAATTCTTTCACTTCCGGTGCATAAAGTAAATAGTCCCTAGCATCCCAGGCCAACCCTTTTCTTCATGCATCGCTAGAAGCATGGACGTGTCCTCGGCATTGGGTGCTCACATACACTTCTCTCCATAAACCTTCACCATAGTTTCAGCAAAAACTTACATGCACATTGATAATTGTATCTTCGGTCATTCGAAGAGTGACATGCATTGAATCTGCAAGGGAGCCATATGCAAGCATTTGAAGTGCCGCAGTCATTTTTGAAACTTGGAAAAACAAAGAAGATTGACAACATCTAGCCATTGCTGGAAGAAAGGTTCAACGACTTGCATGTCATCGGCAGCTCAAAGGAAGAGTCGTTCGGTCATGCGAAAGCGTCGCCAAAAGATGTACGATGAGAAGGTACAACCGACACAAAGTAGTCTTGCATCAGCCGATCGTGGCCTTCGATTCTGTCTCGACGAAATGTGGCATGACCAACCTGTGGCCCCGCATGCTTCCTCTTTTTTCCGATGGATGTTATCCATTCATGGACCATCAGTATGACCGCGTCATCTTCCGCGTCCAATATTTCACTCTCAGAATCAGAGCTCAAATCCGAGGATAAATCATCCAGAAACATAAGCTCTACCATTGGATCAGTCTACACATAATGTGAATCATGTGACATCTACACGAATATATGAGCCGCAAATTTATGAGAAAAGGTTGGGGAATTTTACCTTCGGGCGGGGCCGGCGAAGGGGTGACAGCGGGAAGAAGGCACGGAGTTGTGGCGAAGTGTGTGAGGCAGTCTATGAACATCTCGGCGGAGGCAGTCGGGGCCAAATCATGGTGGTCAGGGTGGCAACGATGGCTCCAAACGAAGGGGCGCGAAGATGAAGGCAGCGGTGGAAGGGAGCATGCATCTTGAAATGTCTGTGTCGCAAATATCGCGGTGGATGGAAGCGCGCCATATCAATGCCCCTAGGCTCCAAGTACGGACTCTCGCAGGCTCGTTTTTGGAGTGTTCTCTATAATTTATGACGGAAGGGTGGGGCCTATGGCGACATTTTAGCCCAAAATTATCTTATTGATGATTATTTGATGATCGAACCAATAAGACAACTCTACTAGAGTTGCTCTAAGATGTAACAAACACATGGATGGACTGGTAAAGCACGGACCTCATAAGCACTAATGTCCTACGAATATGCAAACTTCTTCCCATTTGGTGCTTAATATTTCCTCATATCAATCTTCTGCCCATACTAGCCCTACCTTTTCAAGCTTTTTTATTGAAATCTGAATGGGAAGGTATCTAATGGAGGGGCTCCTAGATCACAACGAAAAAAGGGTATTGTTGGTCTTCAATATCCTTGACAATACAAAATAAGAAAAGCCTACTCATAAGAAAATTAGGCCTAAGGGTATCTCCAACGGCAACCCGCAAATTTTCTCCCGCATCTGTCCGTGGACAGGGGGACCAGTCCATGGACACGGATGTCGAAGACCCATCCAACAGCAGCCGCGAGCTTCTCTTGGAGGAGGTGGTGGTTGTAGGCGGCGTCGGCCTGTGCCTCCCAGAACCGCTCCTCCCGCACCTCCCGCACCATGTCCACGTAAATGGGCACGTGCCTCGCCGATGGTCATGGTGCAATAATACACCAGCGAGGGTAGCGTGGATGAGGAGGAGGGTGGATCTGGATCATTGTCGGTAGCGTCCTCCATTGGAACGTCGTCGTCCTCCGGCTGCCTGCCGGCCAGCCAGTCGGCAGCGATGGCGGCCATCTCCTTCTTCTGACCCGGCGCCAACCCATCCCAGAGAGCTAGGGTGGAGGAGGAACCCATGATGGGAGTTGTGCGGAGAGGGACCGGAGGCATATGAATGCGGCTATGGCCGGGGCAGCGGTTTATATAGCAATAGCGGGCGGCAGAGGGTCGGACGGGTGGCGCCGAAGGAGATGCCTCGGCAACCGCGTGCCATCAATGTGGGCGGCTGACGGACAGGTGGGAGGTCGTCGTGTCGGTTGAACGCGCAGCAGTCGCCTACACTAGGAAGCGGCGTGGGCAGCGCACCGCTTCAATGCCGGCGTGAGTGAACGGTCATGTCCGCTCTGGCCGGGAATAAATGTGGGCACTGACGCCCTGGAGCGGTGCTGACCGTTTCAGGCGGGAAGCCCGTGTGGGAGGGAGCAGGGGTTTGATAGGTCAGTGTGGTCAGAAGCGGACTTGGGAGTGATCTGGATTCTCGCACACGTTTGTCTTCGGTTTGTGGAAGAAAGTACGTCCGAACCGTGCCATGGACCGATACAGACCCACATTGAATGGCTTCCACAATCCAGACGTCAAAACAGATACGGAAGATTTGACGGGCGATGTCGGAGATGCCCTAAGCCCTTTCTAAAAGCGCCCAACAACGACACGTTAACAACTTCATGTTCCAATCCGAGATGATAGTTTCGTAATACATTACTAGCTTCGTTTCTTTTTACTCAGCATATAAGTTTTTGTCTAAACTTAGATTTCGTAAACTTTGACCATTATAAAAAGAGGTTTACGTGTGTTTAAACTCATCGATGTTCACTTTAGTGTTTAAATTTTAAAAATATGCCAAACTGGTTCTAAAAGTTGGCACGAGCGTGAAAATATGGTGATAGTCTTGTCCGTAGACGTAAAGTATGCTAACATGGCACCATATTCGGCTAGCGCACACACGTGGCGTGGACCCACCTCCAACAGATGGCTTGCTTACTATATGTCTCTATGACCTGGGCCCACATGTCAACAGAAATAATCTTTTTGCATGCTTTGTTTTGCTTACTATATATACATTATTATAATTTAGAAGTATGTTTTAAAGATATTTTTATAATATATTCATAAATATCCAAAATTTAATTTTAAAATCTTTTTATATATCCACTCTTGACTATGTTTTAATTATATAAAAAATATGAATATATGCCACGAGTGAAAGTTATACACAAGTGAATATTAATAAAATTGTTCGTATTCATAATTTGTATAATTTAATATAAATCACAAGGTGTATTTTTTGCATTACTAAACAATTTAATTTGTTGCATTTACTAAACATTTTAAATATAATCATTTAAAAATTACATGAACATTTTTAAATATTTTATTTTATTTGCATGTATAATATTTATAACACATGAATATGTAAAATTTAATAATAATTTACAAACTTTTACATTAAAAAAACTAGCATGTGCAAAATAAGTTGCACTGACTGCATCAACCACCGTCGTTAGTGACATGAGGAGAACGAAACGGCGTAGTGGCTAACACATCTTGCTAACTAGCTCGAGTCACAGCGGCCACCATTTTTAGCGTCAATTTTTCCTTTGTGCCGACAGCTGGGACCCATACGTCACTAAGACATATGCAATGCAAGCCATCCTGTTTAACAGGTCCCACGCCATGTGTGCACGCTAACTAAAATACGTACGTTTACTGATGGGATTGACACCATATTTTTTTTCATTGATTGCAATTTTTGTTGATAGCTTACCAAGATGACCACTTGGTAATATATGCATACTCGTGCCAAGTTTTGTAACCAGTTTAACGTATTTTCCAAGCCCAGACGCTAAGATGAACATTAGTGACAAGTTTAAGCATCATTAGTGTAATTACCTCTTCTAAAAATAATATCAACATCTACAACGGAAATGTTAAATGGAGGCCAAGCTCCACGGAGCTCTTTATTTTGAAAATCAAATTTTGAAGTTCGAAAAAAATCTAAAAAAATAAATCATATGTGTTCATACAGATGTGTAATACATATGTGTGAAGTCTGACGGTGAAATACATTGTGGTGAGAGCTACACAAAAAATCATACGCGTTCATACAGATGTGTAATATATGTGTGTGAAGTCTGACGATGAAATACATTATGGTGAGATCTACACGATTCACTATAAATATGCACGCATTTGTCCTTTTTGTGTAGCTCTCACCATAATGTATTTCATCGTCAAACTTTACACACCTGTAAACACACATCCATATGAACACGTATGACATTTTCAAGAATTTTTTAAAACTTAAAAATATGATTTTTGATTTTTTTTTTTTCAAAAATCGAACTCCATGTAGTTTGTCCTCCAAAATGCTGCGCTCCATCTACAATACTAAAGATATACAATACAAAAAATTGATTCCATGATGCATCTAATGCTATTGATGTGATATTGTGAACGCTAATGTTTTTTCTAATAATCTTGGTCAAACTTAACGATGTTTAACTTAAGACAAATCTTATATGTGAATTAAAAAGAAACAGAGGGAGTAGCAATAACCAGGAGAGGAATTGAGAAAGTAATTTGGCTATCATCCTTATTAGCCCCCCCCCCCCCCCCCCCCCCCCCAAAAGTTAGAATTTAAGGTAGGAAAGGGTGTTTCTAGGGCAAACCACGAGAGAAAGTTATCATCTTGCTTGTATTAGACCTTGGCATATCCCAATGTCGTCTTTGATTAGTATGTTTTCGGAGGTGCATGATTTGGGAAAGCATGTGAATTGGGTATCATGACATACCGAGTCTGATAATATTTGAACATACAAGATTAGGTTATAAATGTTGTTTGATTGCACTAAAGGAGATGATAGTCAGTTTGAATGTTAAGTTTGCTATTTTAGTTTATGATTATTATTGCACTATATATGTATTTTAGTCATCACACTAGCAAAATGCATTTTTCCTTTGATTATATCACTTTGGATATAATGTTAAGTTTGCTATTCATATTATATGGATTCTTTACAACTTTTTCGGTTGGTGCATTTTTCTACTGATATTATGTACATACAGTTGCTTGAAGTTCTTCAGTTAATCGGATTAGTTTTCAGATGTTTGCATGTGATCTCCCATTTAGCACGAGAGGCAATTGGCAGGTGCTACACATTTTGTGTACTCTTGAATGAAAGGAGGCACTTGACATCACACCTTAGAGCAACTCTAGCAGAGTTGTCATATTGGTTAGATCGTTATAGAAACCGCTACTTTGGCAATCAAGCCTAGAAAAAACGGTCAAGCAGAGTCGTCATAGCGGCCTCCTCTTGCACAATTTCTGGAGCGCGCTCCAATTGAAGCCCGTGAGCCTTCATATTTGGAGGTTGTGGAGAACATTCCAAACACAACCTCCTGCGCCCAGTCCCGTCAATAGTGCAGTCTTGTTTACACATGTCGCTTCCACTCTTACTAATGACACAACCACTATTCCACCGTGAAGAGTGTTCATTAATGGGCCGAGTTGCGTTTCGCACTCGTGCAAATTTCACCTCCGTTTTCCGTTGGAGCGCGTTCGCAGGCATATAAACCGACCCATCCCTTCTCGCCGCCGCCACTTCTCTTCCATCTTCCTCGTTCTCCGACGAGCACCCATCTTCCTCTTCGCTGCCTCCACTTTAGCCACCATATTCTCCTTCGTTGTTAGACTCACTCCCCATCGACCATATTGCGGCGGCCGACCCCTCCACATGGACCTTTCCCTGGAGACGAGATAAGACCTCGCCGAGAGGGAGTTCTAGGACAGAGCTTGGGACTTCTCCTAGCAGGTCGAGGAGGACGCGCTTTCCTAAGGTTCAATCAGCTGCGGGACCGTACCCCCTTCCCGCCGCCCACCGCCATTTTGCGCACAAAACGGGCGTGGCCTTTGCATAAATGGATGTTGCGCTGACGCAACGCTTCAAAGCCGTCGCCTGGAGCCACATCAAGGATGCCCAAAAGCAGGCCCCCCCCCCCCCCCCCCCCCCCCCACCACCACACACACACACCACGACCACGACCACCTGCAAGGTCACTTCCAAACGGGAGGAATAGGCTGAGCTAGATGGGAAGAAATCTATGTTTTCGAAGCTTCAATCATTCCAGAAATTAGTATTTCTGTTGTTGAAATCGTACTAGAATGTAATTAAACTCGTACTAGAAATTGATGTGGCAATCAAGTTCGAAGCTCCGATTGTTGTTTGATGAGCTGGGGAAGAAGTAGTTCTTGTTAAGCCAATGACAAACGGATCCCACATGAAGGAACATTTTGAAAATTCTGTTATGGCGACTATTTGTTTGCGCGTTGCCTCCGCAGCCATTAAAATATTATGGACCGTGCTTCATGCATATTATGGAGGTCGTGGTCTCGTGGATACCCCGAATTCTAGGTATGTAGACCGAAAAGTGAACCAGACAGTACAAAGAGTTTGAACTAGTAAAAGGTATTACTATACCGGTAATTGTTGATGGTGGAACAGGAGCAGTAAAGATCCGAGTGAGTATTTTGGGTGGGGCAAGTAAAGATGCAAGTGAATACTACTTCCCTAGGCAATCTACTTACGTATATGAGATCTCGAAATGAATGCTGAGAAAACGAAACATTGCTTTAAGCAGAGCATGCGAACGCAGTGATGAGGCTTTCCGTGTACCATTAACCACTCTTTGAAGGAACATCATCTGGGGCTGGGCCGGACAGCAGAAGCTACCGAATGCATGGACTTTCTGTAACCAAAGGTGGCTGGTTAACGGCCTCCCTAACCTCATGGCTGCTGGTCGGTGCCATGATTATGTCGCTGTCACCTGATAAAAAGGCTCATGGATTGCTCTTCCCGGCCGTCGCTTTTGTTCAGCTGAGTGTTAAAAGATGGCCAAACCGCCCAAATCATCACAGATGTATCCCGCTGCGCAGTTAACAATGACTTGCGGTCGCAGACATGCATGTGGCCTCGAATCGATCGATGGGTGGACTGTACGCGTGCTCGAGTCTGGTCTGGATCATCTAGCCCGCCTGCCAGCACGCATGGTCCAGCAGCGATCTAGTCAGGCGAGCTGCAGCGGTTGCTGATTTCGACCAAAGGAGTCCAGGAGCGTGCATGCCTACCCTACTAGCATAGTGCGACAGACAGGTAGGAGTATGGATCTTGGACATGTTTTGTACTACTACAAGAAGCTGCCAGGACACGCCGCAGGTAGCTGGGCTCCACCAGGGCCGGCATTTTTTAAGTATACAAACTCATGTTTAGAAATTTAGAAAAACGTTTTTTTTCACGTATACATATATGTGGATGTGTTCTGCAAGGGACCTCTCAGTTCCTTGCTCCCTGTTGATATTCATTTGCAAGAAGCAAGAGCCCAGCAAAAGCCACAATCCTACGAAGAATTGACATCTCTACGGCTTGTTGTGCAATGCACAATTTTATACGGCTGCATACTGGTGACAAGTCATCACCTGAGAGATATACCGAAGATATACAAGAGAAAGTAATATGCACCATGTACCAGATGCAGATACCCAACACATCGTTGATGTGCCGTTATCTGACAGCATATGCGGCAAGCTGGGAACCAACGTGCGAGATGCCATGGCAAAGGGACTAGTCCCTCCGTAAAGAAATATAAGAGCGTTTAGATCACTAGAGTACATCGCAAGGCGATGAACCATATGTAATAAATATAGAACAATTTGGTTTATGCTGCAACTAGTTATATTCAATTCAATTAAAAGGATTTGTTGCATTAGTACTAGCACACCTTCCCAGGGGCACATACACACAAAACTTAGCTCGACGCCTTAGCACTACATGATAATTTGCTACCATTAACATTGCAATAGTTTATATTTCCATAGCCATTTCACTAGGTGTTCTGAATTTTTCTTCTTACCCAACCAAGCCGAAATGCATTACTTGAAAAAGAGAGGAAGACTTCTCGATTGCCCTTGTTGTCGGTGAAGAGGTCAGCTGCTTTTAGCACATCTTCCATTTGTAAATCCGGCAATCCTTCAAGCGCAGCAATGCATCTTGGTATGCCATAGGGATCCTCCAAGTTCCTCTCCTCAATGCCAGCATACCGAACTCTCTTTTCGCTTTTAAGGCTCGGGTACCTCGCATGGGAATCATCAGTTTGTTCCAGTTTTGGAGTCCCACCATCAGCAGGTTGCTTTACAAGGGGCTCTGTAGGTTTTTCAATCAGATCAGGAGTTCGATCATGCAACAAACCATTGGCAGTTTCAGATGACTTTGGGACGTCTCTCTCTTCTCTTTTGAGGCTCAGGTACCTCCCATGGAAATCATCAGTTTGTTCCAGTTCAGCAGGTTGCTTTACAAGGGGCTCTGTAGTTTTTTCAATCGGATCGGGAGTTCGATCATGCAACAAACCATTGGCAGTTTCAGATGATTTTGGGACATCTCTCTCTTCTCTTTTGAGGCTCAGGTACCTCTCATGGAAATCATCAGTTTGTTCCAGTTCAGCAGGTTGCTTTACAAGGGGCTCTGTAGGTTTTTCAATCGGATCGGGAGTTCGATCACGCAACAAACCATTGGCAGTTTCAGATGATTTTGGGACATCTCTCTCTTTTCTTTTGAGGCTCGGGTACCTCCCATCGAAATCATCAATTTGTTCCAGTTTTGTAGTCCCACCATCAGTAGGTGGCTTTACAAGGGGCTCTGTAGGTTTTTCAACCGGATCAGGAGTTTGATCATGCAACAAACCATTGGCAGTTTCAGATGATTTTGGGACATCTCTCTCCTCTCTTTTGAGGCTCAGGTACCTCCCATCAAAATCATCAATTTGTTCCAGTTTTGGAGTCCAACCATCAGTAGGTGGCTTTACAAGGGGCTCTGTAGGTTTTTCAATTGGATCAGGAGTTCGATTAGGAAACAAACCATTGGAAGTTTCAGATGATTTTGGGAGTTCATCATAGGCCTTCTGTACCTCCACCAAGGCTTCTTCAAGACCTTTTGCATGTCTTTTCGGGAATCGTTTCTCTCGAGCTTGATTTACCAGGTCACTCTTCACCTCTTCTGTAAACGGCAAGAGATCATGCAAAGCTACAAAAGCACTGCAGGAGATATTCTTTCATTAGCAAAAAGTAATACTTATACTTTAACTTCAAAGAGTTGTTACAATAAGCTAAAAATAGCAAAAAGAACACAGATGTAGAAGACAGCAACGACAAAAAACCAATTTGTATCCCGAGGAAATGGTTACAGGGTTTGAAAGCAATCAAATAAAGGCTCCGCGTAGAGAGCACTTTAGGCCATCATCTCCAACAGAGGCGCTTGTGGTAGGTGCCAGGTTCTAATTCCTGGCCGTTTTGGCAGAATCGGCATGGTTCCTGGTCAAATCCCTTGTGTCAATGCTTAACGTCACATTGCGCGCTTCGGCCGAATCCTGTGCACGCTAAGTGGGCGTTTTTTGAACTATCTAAGCGTCTCACAATCACTCGATGCATTGGAGGCTAGGCTTGCTTCATTCCACGAAAATACATTCTCTTTCCGTAAGCATCTAATTAAGTGTTGCTGCGTTGGAGATGGCCTCATAAGCTAAAGCAACCGACTGAATCAATCAAATGGAGTAATTTAGTTATTCTATTAGCACCAAAGTAATTTAGTTATTCTATTAGCACTAAAGAGAATAAAACAGTCAACAATTTCTAGGCCAGTTTGCTGCACGGGCTAAGTTACAATAGAACTTAAAACATTCTCATTTTCACTATCTGAAAGAAAATGAAAGACCATAGGAGTGGTCACGAGTACTTATGAATAATAAAAAAGAGTACTCTTTTTCTTTCCTTTTTTGAATTGATCGAAAAGACTACTCTAATTAGAAATAAATAGTGTTAACTTTAGAAATCAACTAAAGTGAAAGTGCTACTTTCATCTTTCGCTCTATGACTAATTGTACCTTCTAGACTGACCTTGCACAACAACGCGTAACCTTAGATCATTGGTGGAGCCAATAATCACACGACTTAAACTTTTACACCATATGGAGATTTAGCATCGACAAGGACATACCGAAGAATATTTATTTCATGCCAACCCAATCCCAAAGTCTGATGAAGTACCACTCAGGCAAAATAAGGTAGGAAGAATGAAAACTAAAAATTCTAAATCAGAATCAAATGATCGTTTTGTCTTTTGATCACAGACTGCGGTGGTGGAGCCCTTAAAGAGTATTCCCTCTGTTCACAAATATAAGATGTTTTAGATATTTCAATATGACTACATACGGACTGAAATGAGTGAACAGACACACTAAAACGGGTCTATATACATCTGATTCAGAAAAAAGTTAAAACATCTCATATTTGTGAGCGGAGGGAGTACTTATCTATTATTTCATCATTTGTGAATTAGTAAGTAAAATTCATCTTGCCAAAAATAAGAAATATGTTCTCACTATAGAAGATAGAGTACTTATGTTCCCCAAAAAGAACAGAAAAATGTAACTACTTACCCACACGTGGTGTGCCTCAACACAGATGAACTTAGACGGATTAGAGGCAATAAATTCGGGATAAATGACTAAATATCTACAGGAAAGTGTTAGTGTCTCCTGCAAGTTTTCTCGATGTTGGTTTTTGTGCAGCTGCTAGATGACTCTGAAAAGATGTGTGATACAAAAAGGCAAGTATGAAGTGGTGCATTTATCAAGAGTGTGGCGCAGTACTATGTATCTGATAAGTCATCCATGGTAGAACTGGCTGTTAGAATTCTGTTAAACATGGCGACGAAAAGAGCTAGTAGCTGATGAGCATGAGTGCGGTCTTACATCTCTCTGGTGCCGAAGAAAAGAACAAAGAACTTGCGTGGAGCAGGCTCCTGATTCCAATCCTCCGGCCTGCTCACCTACATAGAGAATAAGCATTAACCCCAAAAACTGAAACACATGGTCAGTATCCTGGACATATCAGAATTCAGGCAGGCAGAGATGCCAGGAAAGAAGCAGAGGGGGAGGGAATTGGCTAGCAATGGGGGAGGAAAACCCTAGGTAGCAGGCAGGGCAGGGGTGTAGGCTGGACCTTGGCTGGCCAGAAAGGGTAACCCTTGACCTTGGCGAGGACGAGGTCCCCGAGCTGCGGAGCTCTGGTCCATTTGTTGCCTCGGGCGACCTGATTTGCGGCGGGATCCATTGGGCGGCGAGGCCCTCGGCGACCTTCTTCCCCTGCGTCCGCCCGCAGCCCCGTTGAATGGGAGAGCACAGTAGGTCAGTCGGCGTAGGCCGGGCCAACGGCGGCGAGGCGAAACCCTCGCAGCTCGCAGAGCGGCACGAAGGACCCAAGACGCCGAGAGGCTAAATTTCGTGTTTTGACCCTTTTTTCCATACCTATTCAGATCTGACCCTAGTTTGAATTTTTTTCCGGATCTGACCCTTTTGCTACCGCCGGGGTCCATGGCGGTAGGGTATAACTGCCAACCGCCAAGGTCCCTGGCGGTAGGGTTGCATGCCCTACCGCAAAATTTTGATAAGTATTGAACACAGTGCGTGCTCGTGCCTACCGCCGAGCACCTTGGCGGTAGGGTTGTACATGCTACCGCCATCCTGTTCGGCGATAGGGATGTTTCCTACCGTCAAGGTCCCTGGCGATAGGATGTTACACCCTACTGTCATGAACCCTGACGGTAGCAAAAGGGTCAGATCTCGAATTTTTTTCAAACTAAGGTCAGATCTTGAATAAAAATCAAAAAAGGGTCAAAACACGAAATTTTGCCATGCCGAGAGGGCACCGGCAATTAGGGGAAAATTATATTCTATAGCAAAGGTGGCCAATGAGCCAGTCTGGGCACGGTCCGGTCCGCCTGTAAACGGGCCTGGACACGAACTGCACGCCGACGCCTGATTATAAGCGGGGAGCAACTAGTTAACGAGCGCTCCTTCGGGAGCCTCACAACGATCAGCGCCACTTGGCGCGCTCTCAGCCATTCGCCACGTGTCGCGCTCCTTGCAGATTTTATTTTTTTATTTTTTCGTACGCGTTTTCGGCTTTTTAAACGGTTTTTATCGACGTTTTTGTTTTTTCCCGGTCTTCCTTAGCTTTTCGACCAAAAAAAATTTTTACGCGAAAAAACGCGTTTTCTTTTTTTTTCTTTCACGAAAAGTCACGGTTTTTCTTCTGCGAGAGGCACGGTTGTGCTTTAGGGAAAGTCACGGTCGTGCCTTTCGGAAACAAAAAAAAACGTGTTTTCTATTTTTTTTTTCTTTCACGAAAAGTCACGGTTTTTCTTCCGCGAGAGGCACGGTTGTGCTTTCGCGAGAGTCACGGCCATGCCTCTCGGAAAGGGAAAAACAAAACGCGTTTTCTGTTTTTTTTTCTTTCGCGAGAGTCACGGTTTTGCTTCCGCGAGAGGCACGGTTGTGCTTTCGCGAGAGTCACGGCCGTGCCTCTCGGAAAGGGAAAAAAATACGCGTTTTCTGTTTTTTTTCTTTCGCGAGAGTCACGGTTTTGCTTTTGCCAGAGGCACGGTTGTGCTTTAGCGAGAGTCACGGGCGTGCCTCTTTCGGAAAGGAAAAAAACGCGTTTTCTGTTTTTTTTCCTTCCACGAGAGTCACGATTTTGCTTCCACGAGAAGCACGGTTGTGATTTTACGAGAGGCACGGGCGTGCCTCTTTCAGAAAGGAAAAAAACCATGCTCTCGGTTTGGTTTTTTCGTCCGGTTTTTTCATGAAAAAATAGTTCGTCAAAACCTATTAACATGGGATCTAATTTTGAAGATATCGACGCGAGGAATCCAATGATGAAAACGGTTTGAGATTTGGACGCATGGTTTAAGAGATAAAACGTTTTGAATAAACGGATCTACGAAAAATGGAAAACTCCCAGGTTGCGACAAGTGGCGCACTGCACGTGCACCACTTGTCGTGACCTGGGAAGGTGGAGAGTTTTTTTGCAACGAGTACTACTTAATTAGTGATTTCGTTATAAGCGCCCTATGTGACACCTCAAGCATCGGTTACAGTTCATTCTCCAAATAGGAGCCCACCCCTTGTTTGTCTTTGGGGTCGGCCCATTTACCTCTTTTATTTTTCGTGTTCAAAAAGTACGCACGACCCGTAGGCTAGTTCCGTCGATACAGGCAGTTTCGTCTGCAATTAGTTGAGGATCATTTCTTCCGGAGCCTTCCCAACAATCACACAAGGTGGACTTGACGTGCTTTCATTCATCGTCACGTTCGTGTTCTCGACGATCTTTCCGAACGCTCTTGAAAACAAAAGAATAAGTTTTTTTTGCGAGAGTCACGGTTTTGCTTTCGCGAGAGGTACGACCGTGTCCATCGGAAACAAAAAAAAATGTGTTTTCTTTTTTTTCGTGAGGTATACGGTTTTACTTCTGTGAGAGGCACGTTTTTTCTTCCAGGAGAGGCATGGTTGTGCCTCTCGGAAACAAAAAAAACGTGTTTTCTCTTCTTTTTCCTTACGTGAGAGGACGGTTTTGCTTTCACGAGATTGAAGGAAATATGCCCAAGAGGCAATAATAAAGTTGTTATTATATTTCCTTATATCATGATAAATGTTTATTATTTATGCTAGAATTATATTAACTGGAAACTTGATACATGTGTGAATACATAGACAAAACAAAGCGTCCCTAGTATGCTTCTACTTGACTAGCTCGTTAATCAAAAATAGTTAAGTTTACTGACCATAGACATGTGTTGTCATTTGATGAACGGGATCACATCATTAGGAGAATGATGTGATGGACAAGATCCACCTGTTAGCTTAGCATAATGATCATTAAGTTTTACTGTTATTGCTTTCTTCATGACTTATACATATTCCTTTGACTATAAGATTATGCAACTCCCGAATACCGGAGGAACACCTTGTGTGCTATCAAACGTCACAATGTAACTAGATGATTATAAAGATGCTCTACAGGTGTCTCCGAAGGTGTTTGTTGGGTTGGCATAGATTGAGATTAGGATTTGTCAGTCCGAGTATCGGAGAGGTATCTCTGGGCCCTCTCGGTAATGCACATCATGATAAGCCTTGCAAGCAATGTGACTAATGAGTTAGTTACGGGATGATGCATTACGGAACGAGTAAAGAGACTTGTCGGTAACGAGATTGAACTAGGTATGAGGATACCACGATCGTATCTCGGGAAAGTAACATACCGATGACAAAGGGAATGACGTATGTTGTCATTACGGTTTGATCGATAAGGATCTTCGTAGAATATGTAGGAACCAATATGAGCATCCAGGTTCCGCTGTTGGTTATTGATCAGAGATGTGTCTCGATCATGTCTACATAGTTCTCGAACCCGTAGTGTGACGCCCCCGATTCAATCATACACTAATCATACACGCAAACGTGTACGATCAAGATCACGGACTCACGGGAAGATATCACAACACAACTCTAAAATAAAATAAGTCATACAAGCATCATAATACAAACCAGGGGCCTCGAGGGCTCGAATACAAGTGCTCGATCATAGACGAGTCGGCGGAAGCAATAATATCTGAGTACAGGCATAAGTTAAACAAGTCTGCCTTAAGAAGGCTAGCACAAACTGGGATACAGATCGAAAGAGGCGCAGGTCTCCTGCCTGGGATCCTCCTAAACTACTCCTGGACGTCGCCAGCGGCCTGCACGCAGTAGTAGGCACCCCCGGTGTAGTAGGAGTCGTCGTCGACGGTGACGTCTGGCTCCTGGGCTCCAGCATCTGGTCGCCACAACCGAGAGGAAAGGAAAGGAGGAAAAGAGGGAGAAAAGCAACCGTGAGTACTCATCCAAAGTACCCGCAAGCAAGGATCTACACTACATATGCATGGGTATATGTGTAAAGGGGCAATATCGGTGGACTGAACTGCAGAATGCCAGAATAAGAGGGGGATAACTAATCCTTTCGAAGACTATGCTTCTGGCAGCCTCCATCTTGCAGCAGGTAGGAGAGAGTAGATGGTAAGTTCACCAAGTATCATAGCATAGCATAATCCTACCCGGCGATCCTCCCCTTGTCGCCCTGTGTGAGAGCGATCACCGGGTTATATCTGGCACTTGGAAGGGTGTGTTTTTATTAAGTATCCGGTTCTAGTTGTCATAAGGTCAAGGTACAACTCCAAGTCATCCTGTTACCGAAGATCCCGGCTATTCGAATAGATAAACTTCCCTGCAGGGGTGCACCACATTACCCAACACGCTCGATCCCATTTGGCCGGACACACTTTCCTGGGTCATGCCCGGCCTCGGAAGATCAACACGTCGCAGCCCTACCTAGGCACAACAGAGAGGTCAGCACGCCGGTCTAAATCCTATGGCGCAGGGGTCTTGGCCCATCGCCCATTGCACACCTGCACGTTGCGAGGGCGGCCAGAAGCAAACCTAGCCTCCCTAATACAAGAGCAGGCATTCCAGTCCAATCCGGCGCGCGCCGCTTAGTCGCTGACGTCAAGAAGGCTTCGGCTGATACCACGACGTCGAGAGCCCATAACTGTTCCCGCGTAGTTGGTTAGTGCGTATAGACTAAATGGCCAGACTCAGATCAAATACCAAGAACTCGTTAAAGCGTGTTATTTTGAAGTAACCGCGGACGCCGACCAGGGCCAGGCCCACCTCTCTCCTAGGCGGTCTCAAGCTGCCCTGTCGCTCCGCCACAAGTAACAGTCAGGGGCCGTCGGGAACCAGGCCCACCTCTACCGGGATGGAGCCACCTGCCCCTTCAACCCCCATCTCCGAACAGTATCATAAGTAATGTAACAGTATAAAGTATATAACATATGCCCATGATCACCTCCCGAAGTGATCATGGCCCAGTAGTATAGCATGGCAGACGGACAAGAGTGTAGGGCCACTGATGGAACACTAGCATCCTATACTAAGCATTAGAATAGCAGGTAAAGGTATCAACAATTGTAGCAACAATGACAGGCTATGCAACAGAATAGGATTAACCGAAAGCAGTAACATGCTACACTACTCTAATGCAAGCAGTAGATAGGAGAATAGGCGATATCTTGTGATCAAGGGGGGGCTTTCCTGGAAGCTCTGTTGCACAAGAAGAAGGGTCGTCGGTGACGTAGTCGTACTCAGACGCATCAACACCAGTCTCAGGGTCTACCGGAGAAGAAGAGGGGGGAAGAAACAGTAAATACGAAGCAAACAAAGTATCACAAAATACAATAAGGCAATACGCGGTGCCAGGGGTGATCTAACGCAGGGATAGGTGATACCGGCGAAAGGGGAAAACATCCGGGAAATTATTCCCGGTGTTCCGCGTTTTCGGACAGACGGAACGGACGGGGAAAGTTCCATGTTCGCTATGCTAGGGACGTGTGGCTGACAAACGGACTGCGTATTCGGATTCATCTCGTCGTTCTGAGTAACTTTCATGTACAAAGTATTTTCATCCGAGTTACGGATTATTTTCTATGTTTTTCTAAAGTTTTAACATTTTCTGAAATTATTTATCTATTTAATTCTAACATTATCCAGAATAGTGTATGTTGGCGTCATCATGATGTCAGCGTGACGTCAGCAGTCAACAGGGCGTTGACTGGGTCAAACTAACGTGTGGGTTCCGCATGTCATCGGCTGTTAACTAACCTAACAGATTAATTAACTAAACTAAGTGATTAGGTTAATCTAATCAGGAGTAATTAAGTTAATTAATTTTTTTAATTAATTAATATTTTAACTATTTTAATTATTTATTTATCTATTATTATTCTTTTTTAATTAAATCCTTTTTTAATTTTCGTTCTAGGGCGGGGCCCATATGTCATAGGCCAGAGGCCTTACCGGGCGCTGGCAAAAGGGCAGCAGGCAAAGCCGCAGCCCGCCCTGGTAGCGAGGCGAGGCCGCGCCGGCGCTAGTTTCGGGCGCGGGCGCCGGCGGCCATGGCCAGAAGATGGCGGGGCCGGGCGCGCCAGGCGGAGGGCGGCGCCGGCGGTCAGCAGTGGCGGGACGGAAGCGGCCGGCGATGCGGCACAGGCCAGGGGAGAGGCGTGGGGCACGGGGAACGAGCAGCTCCGGATGGCCGCAGCGATGGCGGCCGGGGCGGGGCCTGTAGCCGGCGGGGGCGCGGCAAGACGTCAGCCGAGGCGACGCGGCGAGTGGAGGTGCGCGGTGGCGTGGGGCGAGCAGGGGAGGCAGCTGCAGCAGGGGGGCATCATTGCAGTGGCGAGCAGGGGCGACGCGGCTGTGCACGGTGACGCATGGCCAGGCGCGCGCGGGAGCGTGGCCGGAGCTGCGGTGGCCAGAGGGTGCGGGCAAGGGAGCATGGGCGTGGGCGTGCGGGGCGGGCGGCGAGCGCGCGGGACGATGGTGCAGTGGCGGCGAGCGAGCGGACCCGCGGGTGAGGTGCGGCGGATGACCGCGTGGAAGTGGCCTGGCGGGAGCCGCGGCGAGGCGGGCGCCAGGGAGGCGCATCGGCAACAGCAGCAGAGTAGCAGAAGCAGGGCGAGCGGCCGCGGTGCACGCGCGGGTGCGGTCCAGGGACGGCCGGCGCGCGGTGAGGCACGACAAGGACGCGGCAAGCGGCGGGTAGGGAGTGGCGGCAGCAGGCGATGCAGAGGAGAAGGAGGAAGGCTCACGAGGTAGCTGTAGGGTATAGGGCAGCGGGTGTCGAGGAGGAGGACGGGGACGACGACGTTGACGAAGACACGAGGCAGTCCGATGAGGGAGGGTTCCGACAAGGCGGCTCTTTTGACATGGATTTTGACCAAGATAAAATGAAATTCCTAAACCATATAAAATATTAAAATACAAATACAAATGGCAAAAATCTATTTTATCATGAAAAAATGAATTAAAAATATAATCAACCGCCCTAATTAAGGACTAAAAAATAGGCATATGTTATATTTTTAATGTCGATTATGCACGCATTAAACCAACAATTATAAAATATGACGAAACAAATAAACGATCGTCAAGTTATCTTCTATGGAAAAATGAAGGACATAGGGTTTATATGTACGTGCATCGATACTGACAAAAATATATAGGCAAAATATAGAGGACACATGGCTCGCCTAGATATACGCCATCACCGGCGGCGGAATTCTAATGTTCATATAAATTTAAATTGTCATGACCGGTGTCAATGTCACCAAAATATTATTCCACGGAATAAATGTGAGCATGTCATTCTACGACATCTAATGAAATATTGGTTTAATGCTTGAATAAAAATGTGTCACACACCATCGTAGAATTATCAATGAAAGAATGTATTCTCATATCTCTGTCTCATGCACGTTAAGAAAATTAGCCTTAATCAGGCCTAACCCACTTTGAAAATGTCTACATAGCTGTGCATGTGTAGCCACATCCATCGGCCAATCACGCACATAAGTAAATGGGTTAACGACGTTGCCGGTCAATTAGTGATTAAACAAGTACTAGAAAAAAGGGAGCCAGCACGCTCCCACCATCCCACGATCCCACGATCAGTGGACGTGGACGTGGGCGCACACACCTCCAGCCGCAGCGCTGCACACTCCGTCCCTATAAATAGCTGGCTCCTATGCATACAGGGAGGTTGGTCTGCTCATTTCATCTGCTGTTTTGCTGCTGCTACACATACACTGCTGCAAGAAAGAAAATCCCACACACACATACGTGAGGAGAAGGAGATTTGGAGGAGTTTAGCAAGAAGGTGAGATTCATGGTTCTCTCGTAATCCCTTTGCTTCTCTTGTTGGTGATCTACCCCATGTTTTCTCAATCTCCGCTCTTGATTTGGTCACAATGACATGAGCCAAGTAGTGTTTTCTCATATCATGGTTCATGATCTGGTCATATGGACACAGTTCATGAATTCATCCCCATGTTACCCAATTTTTGTTCTTGGCTTGGTCATATTGACATGATTCAAGTAGCTTTTTGCTTGATATGATGGTTCTTGATTTGGTCATATTGACACAGATCTAGAACTATTCTTCAAGTAGCATGATCCTTGCTTTTTCCTCCATATGATGATTCTTGATTTGGTCATATTGACATAGATCTTGAATTTTTCTCCAAGTAACATGATTCTTACTCTTGGCTTGGTCATATTGACACATCCCAAGTAGCCTTCATCCTCCACATATTTTTGATAATTTGCTCTTGGCATGGTCATGTTGACACATGTCAAGTAGCACTCTCACAAGTAATATTCTCTATAAATTTGATAGTTTGTTCCTGCCATGTTCATGTTGACACATGTCAAGAGGTATTCTCATAAATTTGATAGTTTGTTCTTGCCATGGTCATGTTGACACATGTCAAGAAATACAAGTTGCATGAAAATTGCCTCTGGTTTGGTCATATTGACACAAATCAAGGTATTTATTCCCTTATGTAGAGTGAAGACTTTGTTCTCAATGAAATCACGGCAAGGTATGACTCGGGGAAAATCAACATAAAAAATGATGAACAAATAAAATGCATATAAAAAATATTGCAAAACAATAGGTGCTCGTCAAAAGACACCATACTTAGTCGCATGTTCTATGATCACATGCGTGCATGATATGCGAAAATGAGTCATGTAGCACAAATTAACCTTGTTCAAACCTGGGTGTATAGAAAATAATATTCGCACTTCATGATGCATAAATAAATGCCGCCCAAATCGTAAATGGTGTTATATTAACCAGATGTCTATAAAATAGACTAAATGAGTGCACTATATAAAACAATGCATCGGCCCCAAATAATGCTCGCCGGCATCATCGACAAAATAACCAGATATGGGCGAATCTAATGTATGTGCATGCAAAGTAAAATGGACACATCGTACCTAGCTAATTCTAGGTTGATTGGTGTACATCCACCGAACTAAAACAAATTGTATGGTCCCTTCATATGGAGACACATTACATTAAAAAAACTAAAAGATGACCAGAGTCATAGTGTGAGTCTGATCGCACTAGAAATATTGTAGTGCACTTGCATATGACACCAAAACAAATTAAATATTGCTTTTATCTGCTCCATGTATGTGTATGCTCAAAAAAGGTCGCATCTAGCTTATCTACGCATAAGATAAAAGTTAGATCATGCATCCCCCATACGGCTTGCAAATATTAAGAAAACATAGATGTCATCTACTCATAAAACAAAGAGTACTATAACTGTTAGGACTAATGTATTTTGCATACACAGAACACGCGCATGCATGATTTTATGCCCCATACGCGTGCATCATGATGTTTGAAGACTCATTTAACAGATTGGTTAACCATTAAGACCACTTTCTCATACAAAGTAAAGAAAGTAAATCAAAGTCTATATATTGGTTAATCAACAAGGGAAAGTAAGTGAAGTCATTCAAGCATGCACACACGTACTGCCAATATCCGTATGAGTCAAATGAAAGCGACATATAAAAGTCATCGCATATGATAACATCAACAAAGTCCAAGCCTCCCCCGAGCATGCCGGCGTCAACGACAGCGAGGAGGAAGATTTTTTTTCATCATTTTGTAATGGTCGTATGTTGTAATCCCATGTAGTAAAAATGTTGGAATTCTTAATCAGGGGTTTTCTCTTCGGAGATGTAATTAACAGATCTTTTATGTAATTGTAAGAGTTTTGGAAATAAAGTACCTGCAATGTTTGATTCTATTTTTATTTTATGCACTTAAATTTATTCATTCTGTGTCAATGACGTGGACGCGTGTCTCACGCCCGCCATTTTTCGTCATCAGATTCTGGCAAGAAAAATCGTCAAGCGACCCCATACCCTCAAGAGTGTAAAATGGGGCACACAAAAGAAAAACTCCACCAGCTTACGAGTATAAACTATGATGCCAAAAAAATCATCAGACACTCCATACCCTCACGAGTATAAACTGGGGCACAAAAAACATATACTCCAACAACTTATGAGTCTAAACTGTGATGAAAAAAAAAACACAAATCATAAGACTTACTCGACACCCTCATGAGTATAAACTGGGGCACACAAAAAGAAACTACTCCAATACCTCACGAGTATAAACTGCGGCATAAAAAATATACTCCAACAACTTACGAGTCTAAACTGTGATGCAAAGGAAAAATAAGAAGGGAAAAACATAAAAAAGCATACTCCATACCCTCATGAGTATAAACTGGGGCACACAGAAAAATACACTCCATACCCTCACGAGTCTAAACTGGGGCACCTAAAAAAACATATACTCCAATAACTTACGACTCTAAACTATGCCTTATAACAAAAAAAAACTCCAACAACTCACGAGTATAAACTGTGATGCAAAAAAAATCATCTAAAATACTCCGTACCCTCACGAGTATAAACTAGGGAAGACAAAAAATTTACTCCAACGACTTACGAGTATAAACTTTGATGCACAAAAAAATACTCCACACCCTCATAAGTATAAACTATGGTGGCATTTATCCCAAACTGTGTATCATATGGCATCTTTTGAAAGATGTCACCAAAAACAAATGTTACCTGCTAGAGGTTGGTGAATAAAAGTAGCTAGCCTCATAAAAAAACTGAATGAAATCACCCTGGTGTTCGAGAATATAAACCATTGACATCTTGCAAAATAAATCGTACTAAATAGACACTCCAAGCTCTCGCGAGTATAAATTGTAGGCACCAAAATGAAAAAAAAAACTTGAAGTAGCTCCATACTTGACGAGCTGAAAACATAAATGACAATTTAAATTGCTTGGTGCAGCCTGAATAATGAGCTTTGCAAATGAACAAAAAAATAGAATAGGCCAAATGCTCGAGCGCTCTGCCAACACATAATGTGAGCGTAAAACACTCCCAGGCTAGATGAGTATAAACTAGTAGCCTCCTTTGATTAAAATGAATAAATATAATACTCCCATGCTATACGAGTATAAACTTTTAGCCTCATGAAAAAAGAGCCTAACTCTTCAAGCTATATGAGAATAAACTATTAGTTTCATATATCCAGAAAGTTAATGCTCTAACCTATGAGCACAAATCATTTGCCTCATGAGGATAAACTGAACCTCATACTGCTCCAATGCTATATGAGCCTAAACTATAAGCGTCATGTGAAACATTTTTACGCACATACAAAATGCACTAATGCTATATGATGCTAAACTGTAAGCATGTTTTAATAATGTTAAATTTGATCCAACCTTCGTGAGTTTAAACTCCTAAGTGTTAAGTTGTGCGCTCCAAAAGAAAGTTCCGAACCTAAATTGAAATTAAAAAATGCATTGTGCGGATAAAACTGCACCGCCACGTAGTTGGCACACAATTGACTAAAAATCATGAGCCCATATACTCACGGGCAGTGCTATAAACACAAGAAATATGTATAATCAAGTTTCGAGCTCTGGGCCCGTGTCGAAAAAAATAAAATTCCCTTCGAACCCAAACCTCGAGGGGCATATGTTGACATGGATTTTGACCAAGATAAAATGAAATTCATAAACCATATAAAATATTAAAATATAAATACAACCGGCAAAAATCTATTTTATCATGAAAAAATGAATTAAAATATAATCAACCGCCCTAATTAAGGACTGAAAAATAGGCATATGTTATATTTTTAATGTCGATTATGCACGCATTAAACCGACAATTATAAAATATGACGAAACAAATAAACGGTCATCAAGTTTTCTCCTATGGAAAAATGGAGGACACGGGGTTTATATGTACGTGCATCGACACTAACAAAAAAATATAGGCAAAATATAGAGGACACATGGCTCGCCTAGATATACGCCATCAGCGGCGGCGGAATTCTAATGTTCATATAAATTTAAATTGTCATGACCGGCGCTAATGTCACCAAAATATTATTCCACCGAATAAATGTGAGCATGTCATTATACGACATCTAATGAAATATTGGTTTAATGGTTGAATAAAAATGTGTCACACACCATCGTAGAATTATCAATGAAAGAATGTATTCTCATATCTCTGTCTCATGCACGTTAAGAAAATTAGCCTTAATCAGGCCTAACCCACTTTGAAAATGTCTACGTACCTGTGCATGTGTAGCCACGTCCATTGGCCAATCACGCACATAAGTAAATGGGTTAACGACGTTGCCGATCAATTAGTGATTAAACAAGTAGAAAAAAGGGAGCCAGCACGCTCCCATAATCCCACGATCCCACGATCAGTGGACGTGGACGTGGGCGCACACACCTCCAGCCGCAGCGCTGCACACTCCGTCCCTATAAATAGCTGGCTCCTATGCATACAGGGAGGTTGGTCTGCTCATTTCATCTGCTGTTTTGCTGCTGCTAAACATACACTGCTGCAAGAAAGAAAATCCCACACACACATACGTGAGGAGAAGGAGATTTGGAGGAGTTCAGCAAGGAGGTGAGATTCATGGTTCTCTCCTAATCCCTTTGCTTCTCTTGTTGGTGATCTACCCCATGTTTTCTCAATCTCCGCTCTTGGTTTGGTCACAATGACATGAGCCAAGTAGTGTTTTCTCATATCATGGTTCATGATCTGGTCATATGGACACAGTTCATGAATTCATCCCCATGTTACCCAATTTTTGCTCTTGGCTTGGTCATATTGACATGATTCAAGTAGCTTTTTGCTTGATATGATGGTTCTTGATTTGGTCATATTGACACAGATCTAGAACTATTCTTCAAGTAGCATGATCCTTGCTTTTTCCTCCATATGATGATTCTTGATTTGGTCATATTGACACAGATCTTGAATTTTTCTCCAAGTAACATGATTCTTGCTCTTGGCTTGGTCATATTGACACATCCCAAGTAGCCTTCATCCTCCACATATTTTTGATAATTTGCTCTTGGCATGGTCATGTTGACACATGTCAAGTAGCACTCTCACCAGTAATATTCTCTATAACTTTGATAGTTTGTTCCTGCCATGTTCATGTTGACACATGTCAAGAGGTATTCTCACAAATTTGATAGTTTGTTCTTGCCATGGTCATGTTGACACATGTCAAGAAATACAAGTTGCATGAAAATTGCCTCTGGTTTGGTCATATTGACACAAATCAAGGTATTTATTCGCTTGTGTAGAGTGAAGACTTTGTTCTCAATGGAATCACGGCAAGGTATGACTCGGGGAAAATCAACATAAAAATGATGAACAAATAAAATGCATATAAAAAATATTGCAAAACAATAGGTGCTCGTCAACAGACACCATACTTAGTCGCATGTTCTATGATCACATGCGTGCATGATATGCGAAAATGAGTCATGTAGCACAAATTAACCTTGTTCAAACCTGGGTGTATAGAAAGTAATATTCACACTTCATGATGTATAAACAAATGCCGCACAAATCGTAAATGGTGTTATATTAACCAGAAGTCTATAAAATAGACTAAATGAGTGCACTATATAAAAAAAATGCATCGGCCCCAAATAATGCTAGCCGGCATCATCGACAAAATAACCAGATATGGGCGAATCTAATGTATGTGCATGCAAAGTAAAATGGACACATCGTACCTAGCTAATTCTAGGTTGATTGGTGTACATCCACCCAACTAAAACCAATTGTATGGCCCCTTCATATGGAGACACATTACATTAAAATACTAAAAGATGACCAGAGTCCTAGCGTGAGTCTGATCGCACTAGAAATATTGTAGTGCACTTGCATATGACACCAAAACAAATTAAATATTGCTTTTATCTGCTCCATGTATGTGTATGCTCAAAAAGGTCGCATCTAGCTTATCTACGCATAAGATAAAAGTTAGATCATGCATCCCCATACGGCTTGCAAATATTAAGAAAACGTAGATGTCATCTACTCATAAAACAAAGAGTACTACAAATGTTACTACTAATGTATTTTGCATACACAGAACACGCGCATGCATGATTTTATGCCCCATACGCGTGCATCATGATGTTTGAAGACTCATTTAACAGATTGGTTAACCATTAAGATGACTTTCTCATACAAAGTAAAGAAAGTAAATCAAAGTCTATATATTGGTTAATCAACAAGGGAAAGTAAGTGAAGTCATTCAAGCATGCACACACGTACTGCCAATATCCGTACGAGTCAAATGAAAGCGAAATATAAAATTCATCGCATATGATAACATCAACAAAGTCCAAGGCTCCCCCGAGCATGCCGGCGTCGACAACAGCGAGGAGGAAGATTTTTTTCATCATTTTGTAATGGTCGTATGTTGTAATCCCATGTAGTAGAAATGTTGGAATTCTTAATCAGGGGTTTTCTCCTCGGAGATGTAATTAACAGATCTTTTATGTAAATGTAAGAGTTCTGGAAATAAAGTACCTGCAATGTTTGATTCTATTTTTATTTTATGCACTTAAATTTATTCATTCTGTATCAATGACGTGGACGCGTGTCTCACGCCCGCCATTTTCCCGTCATCAGGCTCCGACATGGTTCGGGCGACGGCGACGTCGACGTGTAGGAGGTGGCGATACAGAGAAGGGAACGACTCAATCCGCGCGAGGCAGGGGTCCCGAGCTCCGATGCGTCCACGTAGTCGACGAAGATGGCGGAGGCGATGCTCCCGGCACAATCTGAGGCGGCGGGGAGGACGTCAGGCGCGAGGACGACGGGGTCGGCGACGGGGTCGGGGTGCCGTTGCCCCGATCCAGAAAGGTGGGGGGAGTGGGGTACGAGAGGAGGAGTGCGGTGCGAGTGAGGGGATTTAGGTCATGACGGGGGTTGGGGAGGCCTAAACAGCCCAGGGGGTGAGCTGGGCCGGCCAGCTGGGTCAAGGCCCAGTTGGGCCGCGGGGGTTTGGCCCTATGTTTTCCCTTTTCTTATCTTTTGTTTACCTTTCCTGTTAATTAGTCTTACTATTTTAATTACTACTCTTTTTAGTTTTGTTCATTATAAAAACAACACCTAATGTAGTATTACTAGTTATACCACTACCAATACGAATTAGGCATTTACTTAAAAATAGTTTGTAACCTTATAACTTGAAAAGGTATTTAATTAATTGTTCTAGTTGTTGTTTTAGTTAATTTAGAGCATTTAAATATTTTATAAAAATATGGTTTCGCCACCATTACTACTTACGATTTATTTGACACAACCCGAACATTTTAGTTTTAGTTATTGAAAACTTTTGTTGCTTGCCTTTAATTCAATTTTGAAGTTGGATCAGTTTTGAATTAACGCGAGATTAGCAACAGTAATCGAAGTGACGTGGCACCATTAGCAGAGAATTAATGTAGCTTAATTATCCGGGCGTCACAATTCTCCTCTACTACAAGAAATCTCGTCCTGAGATTTTAAGAGGCGGAGTAAGGGGAAAGATGTGGTTACTAAATTCTAACGATTCTTCTCGGTCTTCATTGCTCTTCTCGAAGGGGTCGGTCTATTACATTGATGTCTTCATTTCTCTGCTTCGGGTCATCATGATGAAGTTGTCGTCCTTCCTTCGGGATCTTCATCGTACTTACGAAAAAGGATAAGGGGTAGCTTCAAAAGGACAGACCTCTACAAGGTCGCTTATCTGGTAGATAATATTAGGGAAGGTGGCGAAAAGTAACTCTCGAGTTGAAACTTAAGAAATTATCGAGAGCAAAGTAAGAAGGTGCATCATAGAAGTATCAAGCGCATAGGCAATCGTTCGTTGCCTGAAACGAAGTGTTGAAGGGGTTTAGAGCAATGTGAATAAGCATTGCATCTGATACCAGAATAGATCACTAGGTAGGTGGCCCGTGAATTACATACAAAGTCAAGCGTGAGGAATAACTTTGACAACAAGGTGTACAGGAGAGTCAGGTTTCGATATTGTGGAACTGTGGGTTATGGGCCCACCATGTGTTTTTTTTAAATAGGAGCGGTGACATCTTGCACGGTCATGATAGCAAGGCATGTCAGAGAGTACCATGTCAGTTTTGTCGGCAACAACGTTGGTACCAAGGGCGAGGGATGAAGAATTTACCTGCTCGTTGAAACAAGGCAGACCAATAGGCAAAGTTCTCGTCCATCGGTGGCTACCGGGATGTCATCAACAATAGTAACAAGGTCTTGCTTGAAAAAATTGTACACTGAGGTGTTTACATAAGCAGGAGAACATTACTGCTTAGATCATATAGACCTCAAGAAAGGTCAAACCAAACAATGGAAAGGATAATTTGTTATGAAATTAAACATAACAATGGAAAGGAAAATGTGTTCAAACACATATTTCAGGGGTATATCCTTCCCATGGACAAGTAGGGCATGATACCCGTGACAGGATATAAGGTAGAAAACCCTTTAGGTAAGGGGAGAGAAACTTCATGACATTACCCATACAACGATGTTTGGATAATTGCTAAAGAAAATTTAGCATTGTGCTTCAAATGTTCTTATTGAAAATCGGAGTACCAGTGACATGCTTCGAGATAGCATTGACATGGTCTTCATGCAAAGGTCAGACTCTGGATACACGAAGGATCCATCAGGAACAACCTGTAGAATAAGTCTTACAATTTCCTCATGGATGAATGGATAACCTTGCAGAAAAGGAAACTATAACACTAGGTGCTCCGGCCAGGTGTGCTAGGCATGACATCACCTTACCCGGTCATGTAAAGATGTTATAACTCCTGGAAATATGTTCCAACCATCATATCTGACCGAGATTCAGATCTGATTGGTGTCAGGATACCTTAGACTCAGGATGCCTGAGAGAAGAGGTGCGCCACAAATCGACGAGATGACATTATAATATTCTCGGGAAATGAACTATAGAAGCAAGTTCCAAAACAAGAGTTCATCATTTAAACCAAGGAGAGGATGAGGGGTAGCTGATGGACTCAGCGACAATTCATTGAGATTTCTAAAAGATGGATTTCCACAATTATGTGAACAAGGAGATAACATTAGTCAGATCAAATGATATAATGATGTATTCTCGAGGAAAATATACACAATTTAACAATGATAGAAGGGTGCACCCGGAAATCTGGACTAGGTAGCACGATCAATGTTTGAATGATGATTCAATAAGCAATAGACTTAGAATGAAACTATCATTCATTAACTTACAAGCAATAGGGTTGCTAGAAGTTTTGAATTTTACACCTCACAGTCCATTTGTCGGTATTATGGTTAGAAACAACACGGAGACCAAGAAATGAATGGAGATGGCGATAAGTATTACTATATCAGGAATTTGTTGAGCGGTGGTGAAATTCTCACAACATTCCTGACATAAAAGATGGTAATACTCCAAGGTAAAGAAGAACAATTGCTGGATAGCAAGGATCTCAAGGTATAACACAAAGCACGACCAAGTTTGTGTTGAACGAAAGGCAATAAAGTGTTCGATGATAACACAAATCATCGAGAGCAAAGAGTGGTATTTCTCATCAGGAATTCGATAGATATCTTGCAAGAGCTCAGAATGTTGATGATGTTCACGACACATTTGTTGCGAGATTTCATGAAGATGTAATCGATCGGCGACGACATCAAGTCAAAGGAATGATGAGGCAAAAGGTTATTGGAACCAAGGGTATGACACAAACTCGAAATCAAGCTTGGTTTTCAAGGCGAAATGATACGACGAGGAAGATCGGCGTAAGGTTATGTCATCGTCCAAAATTGTGCTACGGGAAGAAGGACCGGGTAGCAGAGTTTAAAATTTTGGCACAATAATGAATATATTCAATCAGGCTAGGAATGACACGATGGAGTATTAAAGTCTTCAACAACAAAGTACTAGAAGGTACTGAATTGTAGTGCAGATTCGATACACTAATTAGCGTTCTTAATTGACGACAACCCAGAACCCGTGGAGTGATTATGACGGGGAATGGTACCACTTCATTAGAAATTCATAAGATGAAGTGCAATGGGTTGATATCCTCGAGATACCAGGGGGTAATACTCAAAGGTAGAACAAAATAGAGGTTGGGCAGGCGTACTGACCTGCAGAAGACAAGTACTTTAACCTGTCCGAGAAATAGAATCAAAGGAGAACAATCATGGTCAGATCCAAGGTTCCAAAGGATCAATTCACAGATACCAGATGATACTTATCAAGGAAATAGTTATTATTACACAAAGCTTCCATGATAGGATCTACATCGTGTCCATGGGCATGAACACAAAGTTCAAGGTCGACTCCCACTTCTCTAATGCATAACCTTTCAGTCAATTCTCTCCTTCAACAAAGTTGTGTTGAAATTTTATCTGACATAACAACAGTAGAGTATGACCCGTAGTAGTTTCCGGGTTCACACAGATTAGAAAAGGCATAGGTTCAACCCATCAGGGTCTCTTAGGAACATATACCACAAACTTCAGGAGTAAATAACACAAGCTCGAAAGCAGAGCATGGTTGGTCAATCAGAGGATAGGATTTACCAATGGACAAAGAACTTCCAAAGTGATTGAATATGAAGGACGCTATCGGATAAAATCCAACAAAGGATCCGGTGGACCTCAAAGGATCTGATGTGAGAATCGGTACTCAACCAGAGAAAGAAACAATGCAAGGAGATCAGACTGTAGAAACAACTGACTAATTCAAAGCTCAAATGCAAAAGAATTATGATTTCCGATCAAGGGATCAGAAGCAAACACTCTGATTAAGGATGGATAAGTTGCGTAGGCTTAGGGGTACAATCGATGGCAATCCGATTGGTCGAGAACTAGCTCATGTTTAAAATGATGTCTGAGCCAGAAGGATAAATCCTTAGGATTGCAAGCATCCGCAACATATCGAATCAATAGACTCTAAATGATAGTGACAAAGGATGCCAATAAGATTACTATACTTATGGGGTTAACCATGATGCAAGCAAGCAGGAATTTCAAGAGCAATAGGCTGTTGAGGATTTTTGGAAGATCGAATGGTATTTTGAAGATTGGTGTGATACATGAATCAATTGGGGATGAGTGGATACTCGGTAAGTGCGAGAAATTATCCGTAGGGGTATTCATGTGGCAAAGAACTGCAAGGCAGTAGGCACAAAGTATTCTCGGAACATTAGAGAGAACTTCGGGGTATCTTGTAATAGCAAGATCAACGGGGAATGGTTGTATGAATGGCAAGTGTACTTGGTTATCCATTGGGGTTTATCGATGGAATGGAATTGCAAAAGCGATGGTACAAAGTATCGAGGGAACATCGGAGAGTAACTTATGAATCTTCTAGTGCATCAAGCGATCAAGTGTATCGAGTGGCTCTCCGGGAGGAAGTAGTTACGAGAACCTAGAGTTAGTAAAACCATTTAACCCGAGTAGAAGAGAGATAAGAGTCCCAGAGTATAGACGAGGAATAAAAGATCCTAATACCACCCAATGGCGACGTGGGCCCATAAGCCACACAGCCATGTTAGTAAAAGTTTAGCAATGACTAGACTCAACTTCGGCCAAGGAGTTGGAAAGGGGGATTCCTACAGGCAGCAGGCTTAGATACCAACTTGTGACGCCCTGGATTCAATTGTACACTAATCATACACGCAAACGTCTACGATCAAGATCAGGGACTCACGGGAGATATCACAACACAACTCTAAAAAAAATAAGTCATACAAGCATCATAATACAAGCCAGGGGCCTCGAGGGCTCGAATACAAGTGCTCGATCATAGACGAGTCAGCAGAAGTAATAATATCTGACTACAGACATAAGTTAAACAAGTCTGCCTTAAGAAGGCTAGCACAAACTGGGATACAGATCGAAAGAGGCGCAGGCCTCCTGCCTGGGATCCTCCTAAACTACTCCTGGACGTCGCCAGCGGCCTGCACGTAGTAGTAGGCACCCCCGATGTAGTAGGAGTCATCGTCGACGGTGGCGTCTGGCTCCTGGGCTCCAGCATCTGGCTGCGACAACCGAGAGGAAAGGAAAGGGGGAAAAGAGGGAGAAAAGCAACCGCGAGTACTCATCCAAAGTACTCGCAAGCAAGGATCTACACTACATATGCATGGGTATCTGTGTAAAGGGGCAATATCGGTGGACTGAACTGCAGAATGCCAGAATAAGAGGGGGATAGCTAATCCTTTCGAAGATTACGCTTCTGGCAGCCTCCATCTTGCAGCATGTAGGAGAGAGTAGATGGTAAGTTCACCAAGTATCATCGCATAGCATAATCCTACCCGGCGACCCTCCTCTCGTCGCCCTGTGTGAGAGCGATCACCGGGTTATATCTGGCACTTGGAAGGGTGTGTTTTATTAAGTATCCGGTTCTAGTTGTCATAAGGTCAAGGTACAACTCCAAGTCGTCCTGTTACCGAAGATCACGGCTATTCGAATAGATAAACTTCCCTACAGGGGTGCACCACATTACCCAACACGCTCGATCCCATTTGGCCGGACACACTTTCCTGGGTCATGCCCGGCCTCGGAAGATCAACACGCCGCAGCCCTACCTAGGCACAACAGAGAGGTCAGCACGCCGGTCTAAATCCTATGGCGCAGGGGTCTGGGCCCATTGCCCATTGCACACCTGCACGTTGCGAGGGCGGCCGGAAGCATACCTAGCCTCCCTAATACAAGAGCAGGCGTTCCAGTCCAATCCGGCGCGTGCCGCTCAGTCGCTGACGTCAAGAAGGCTTCGGCTGATACCACGACGTCGAGTGTCCATAACTGTTCCCGCGTAGTTGGTTAGTGCATATAGGCCAGTGGCCAGACTCACATCAAATACCAAGATCTTGTTAAGCGTGTTAATTAAAGTATCCGCGAACGCCGACCAGGGCCAGGCCCACCTCTCTCCTAGGTGGTCTCATCCTGCCTCGTCGCTCCACCACAAAGTAACAGTCGGGGGCCGTCGGGAACCCAGGCCCACCTCTACCGGGATGGAGCCACCTGCCCCTTCAGCCCCCATCTCCGAACAGTACCATAAGTAATGTAACAGTATAAAGTATATAGCATATGCCCGTGATCACCTCCCGAAGTGATCACGGCCCCGTAGTATAGCATGGCAGACGGACAAGAGTGTAGGGCCACTGATGGAACACTAGCATCCTATACTAAGCATTAGGATAGCAGGTAAAGGTATCAACAATTGTAGCAACAATGATAGGCTATGCAGCAGAATAGGATTAACCGAAAGCAGTAAGATGCTACACTACTCTAATGCAAGCAGCAGAGAGGAGAATAGGCGATATCTGGTGATCAGGGGGGCTTGCCTGGAAGCTCTGTTGCACAAGAAGAAGGGTCGTCGGTGACGTAGTCGTACTCAGACGCATCAACGCCGGTCTCGGGGTCTACCGGAGAAGAAGAGGGGGGAAGAAACAGTAGATACGGAGCAAACAAAGTATCACAAAATATAACAAGGCAATACGCGGTGCCAGGGGTGATCTAACGCAGGGATAGGTGATACCGGCGAAGGGGGAAAACATCCGGGAAAGTATTCCCGGTGTCCCGCGTTTTCGGACAGACGGAACGGAGGGGAAAAGTTCCATGTTCGCTATGCTAGGGACATGTGGCTGACAAACGTACTGCATATTCGGATCGTCTCGTCGTTCTGAGCAACTTTCATGTACAAAGTATTTTCGTCCGAGTTACGGATTATTTTCTATGTTTTTCTAAAGTTTTAATCATTTTCTGAAATTATTTATCTATTTAATTCTAACATTATCCAGAATAGTGTATGCTGACGTCATCATGACGTTAGCAGTCAACAGGGCGTTGACTGGGTGAAACTGACGTGTGGGTCCCGCATGTCATCGGCTGTGAACTAACCTAACAGATTAATTAACTAAACTAAGTGATTAGGTTAATCTAATCAGGATTAATTAAGTTAATTAATTCTTTAATTAATTAATTTTTTACTATTTTTAATTATTTATTTATCTATTATTATTCTTTTTTAATTAAATCCTTTTTTAATTTTCGTTCTAGGGCGGGGCCCATATGTCATAGGCCAGAGGCCTTATCGGGCGCTGGGCAAAAAGGCAGCAGGCAAAGCCGCAGCCCGCCCTGGTAGCGAGGCGAGGCCGTGCCGGCGCTGGTTTCGGGCGCGGGCGCTGGCGGCCATGGCCAGAAGATGGCGGGGCCGGGCGCGCCCGGCGAAGGGCGGCGCCGGCGGTCAGAAGTGGTGGGACGAAAGCGATCGGTGATGCGGCACAAGCCAGGGGAGAGGCGTGGGGCACGGGGAGCGAGCAGCTCCAGATGGCCGCAGCGATGGCGGCCGGGGCGGGGCCTGTAGCCGGCGGGGGCGTGGCAAGACGTCAGCCGGGGCGACGCGACGAGTGGAGGTGCGCGGTGGCCTGGGGCGAGCAGGGGAGGCAGCTGCAGCAGGGGGGGCAGCATTGCAGCGGCGAGCAGGGGCGACGCGGCTGTGCGCGGTGACACATGGCCAGGCGCGCGCGGGAGCGTGGCCGGAGCTGCGGTGGCCAGGAGGTGCGGGCAAGGGAGCATGGGCGTGGGCGTGCGGGGCGGGCGGTGAGCGCGCGGGACGGTGGTGCAGTGGCGGCGAGCGAGCGGAGCCGCGGGTGATGCGCGGCGGATGGCCGCGAGGAAGTGGCCTGGCGGGAGCCGCGGCGAGGCGGGCGCCAGGGAGGCGCATCGGCAACAACAGCAGAGTAGCAGAAGCAGGGCGAGCGGCTGCGGTGCACGCGCGGGTGCGGTCCGGGGACGTCTGGCGCGCGGTGAGGCACGACAAGGGCTCGACAAGCGGCGGGTAGGGAGTGGCGGCAGCAGGCGATGCAGAGGAGAAGGAGGGAGGCTCACGAGGTAGCTGTAGGGTACGGGGCAGCGGGTGTCGAGGAGGAGGACGGGGACGACGACGTTGATGGAGACAGGAGGTAGTCCGATGAGGGAGGGTTCCGACGTGGTCCGGGCGGCAGCGATGTCGACGTGCAGGAGGTGGCGATACAGAGAAGGGAACGGCTCGATCCGCGCGAGGCAGGGGTCCCGAGCTCCGATGCGTCCACGTAGTCGACGAAGACGGCGGAGGCAGTGCTCCCGGCACAATCTGAGGCGGCGGGGAGGACGTCGGGCGCGAGGACGACGGGGTCGGGGCGCCGTTGCCCCGATCCAGAAAGGTGGGGGAGTGGGGAATGAGAGGAGGAGTGGGGTGCGAGTGAGGGGATTTAGGTCACGACGGGGGTTGGGGAGGCCTAAACAGCCCAGGGGGTGAGCTGGGCCGGCCAGCTGGGTCAAGGCCCAGTTGGGCCGCGGGGGTTTGGCCCTATGTTTTCCCTTTTCTTATCTTTTGTTTGCCTTTCCTGTTAATTTGTCTTACTAATTTAATTACTACTCTTTTTAGTTTTGTTCATTATAAAAACAACACCTAATGTAGTATTACTAGTTATATCACTGCCAATACTAGTTAGGCATTTACTTAAAAATAGTTTGTAACCTTATAACTTGAAAAGGTATTTAATTAATTGTTCTAGTTGTTGTTTTAGTTAATTTAGAGCATTTAAATATTTTATAAAAATATGGTTTCTCCACCATTGTTACTTACGATTTATTTGACACAACCCGAACATTTTAGTTTTAGTTTTTGAAAACTTTTGTTGCTTGCCTTTAATTCAATTTTGAAGTTGGATCAGTTTTGAATTAACGCGAGATTAGCAACAGTAATCGAAATGACGTGGCACCATTAGTAGAGAATAATGTAGCTTAATTATCCGGGCGTCACACGTAGGGTCCGCACGCTTAACATTCGATGCCGATTTGTATTTTGAGTTATGTGTTTTGGTGACCGAAGATTGTCCGGAGTCCCGGGTGAGATCACGGACATGACTAGGAGTCTCGAAATGGTCGAGAGGTAAATATTGATATATTTGAAGGTTATATTCGGACATCAGAATGGTTCCGACTGATTCGGGTATTTTTTGGAGTACCGGAGAGTTACGGGAATTCACCGGGGGAAGTTAATGGGCCTTATTGGGCTTTAGTGGAGAGAGGGAAGAAGGGCCATGAGGTGGCGCACGCCTCCCCACCTGCCCAAACCGAATTGGACAAGGGGTGGGGGCGTGGCCCCCCTTTCCTTCTCCCTCTCCCTCTCCCTCCCCTTTCCCCCTCCGAAAGAAGGAAGGGGGGCCGACTAGGACTAGGAGTCCTAGTGGGTTTCCCCCCACTTGGCGCCCCCCTAGGGCCGGCATCCTCCCCTCTCCTCCTTTATATACGGGGGCAGGGGGCACCCCAAAGCACATCAATTATTTCTTAGTCGTGTGTAGTGCCCCCCTCCACCGTTTACACCTCCGGCCATATTGTCGTAGTGCTTAGGCGAAGCCCTACACGGATCACATCACCATCACCGTCACCACGCCGTCGTGCTGACGAAACTATCCCTTGATACTTTGCTGGATCAAGAGTTCGAGGGATGTCAACGAGCTGAACGTATGCAGAATTCGGAGGTGCCGTACGTTCGGTGCTTGATCAATTGGATCGCGTAGACGTCGACTACATCAATCGCGTTAAGCTAACGCTTCCGCTTTCGGTCTACGAGGGTACGTGGACACACTCTCCCCTTCTCGTTGCTATGCATCTCCTAGACAGATCTTGCGTGATCGTAGGAAATTTTTTAAAATTGCATGCTACGTACCCCAACAGTGGCATCCGAGCCAGGTCTATGCGTAGATGATATGCACGAGTAGAACACAAAGAGTTGTGGGCGATCATAGTCATACTGCTTACCACCAACGTCTTATTTTGATTCGGCGGTATTGTTGGATGAAGCGGCCCGGGCCAACCTTATGTGACCACGTTCATGAGACTGATTCCACCGACAGACATGCAACTTGTTTTGCATAAAGGTGGCGGGTGTCTGTTTGTCCAACTTTAGATGAATCGAATTTGACTAAGGTTGGTCCTTGTTGAAGGTTAAAATAGCAAACTTGACGAAAAATCATTGTGGTTTCGATGCGTAGGTAAGAACGGTTCTTATTAGAAGCCCGTAACAGCCACTTAAAACTTGCAACAACAAAGTAGAGGATGTCTAACTTGTTTTTGCAAGGCATGTTGTGATGTGATATGGTCAAGACATGATGTGATATACATTAGATGATCATGTTTTGTAAAAGTTATCGGTAACTGGCAGGAGCCTTATGGTTGTCGCTTTATTGTATGAAATGCAATCGCCATGTAATTGCTTTACTTTATCACTATGCGTTAGCAATAGTTGTAGAAGCAATAGTTGGCGAGACGACAACGACGCTACGATGGAGATCAAGGTGTCAAGCCGGGGACGATGGAGATCATGATGGTGATTTGGAGATGGAGATCAAAGACACAAGATGATGATGGCCATATCATGTCACATATTTTGATTGCATATGATGTTTATCTTTTATGCCTCTTATTTTGCTTAGTACGGTAGTAGCATTATAAGATGACCTCTCACTAAAATTTCAAGGTATAAGTGTTCTCCCTGAGTATGCACCATTGCGACAATTCGTCGTGCCGAGACACCACGTGATGATCGGGTGTGATAAGCTCTACGTTCACATAAAACGGGTGCAAGATAGTTTTGCACGTGCAGAATACTCGAGTTAAACTTGACAAGCCTAGCATGTACAGACATGGCCTCGGAACACTAAGACCGAAAGGTCGAACATGAACCAGATAGTAGATATGATCAACATAGAGATGTTCACCATTGAAAACTACTCCATCTCACGTGATGATTGGACATGGTTTAGTGGATATGGATCACGTGATCATTTAGATGACTCGAGGGATGTCTATCTAAGTGGGAATACTTAAGTAATATGATTAATTGAACTTAAATTTATCATGAACTTAGTCCTGATAGTTTTTGCATATCTATGTTGTAGATCAATGGCCCGTGCTACCGTTCCCTTGAATTTTAATGCGTTCCTAGAGAAAGCTAAGTTGAAAGATGATGGTAGCAACTACACGGACTAGGTCCATAACTTGAGGATTATCCTCATTGCTGCACAGAAGAATTACGTCCTTGATGCACCGCTAGGTGCAAGGCCTGCTGCGAGAGCAACTGCTAATGTTATGAACGATTGGCAAGCTAAATCTGATGACTACTCAATAGTTCAGTGTGCCATGCTTTACGAGTTAGAATTGGGACTTCAAAGACGTTTTGAACGTCATGGAGCATATGAGATGTTCCAGGAGTTGAAGTTAATATTTCAAGCAAATGCCCGAGTTGAGAGATATGAAGTCTCCAACAAGTTCTATAGCTGCAAGATGGAGGAGAATAGTTCTGTCAGTGAACACATACTCAGAATGTCTGGGTACCATAACCACTTGACTCAGTTGGGAGTTAATCTTCCGGATGAGATAGCGTCATTGACAGAGTTCTTCAATCACTGCCACCAAGCTATAAAGGCTTCGTGATGAACTATAATATGGAAGGGATGAACAAGACGATTCCCAAGCTCTTCGCAATGCTCAAGGCTGCGGAGGTAGAAATCAAGAAGGAGCATCAAGTGTTCATGGTTAACAAGACCACTAGTTTCAAGAAAAAGGGCGAATGAAAGAAGGGGAACTTCAAGAAGAATAGCAAGCAAGTTGCTGCTCCCGGGAAGAAGCCCAAGTCTGGACCTAAGTCTGAAACTGAGTGCTTCTACTGCAAAGGGACTGGTCACTGGAAGCGGAACTGCCCCAAGTATTTGGCGGGTAAGAAGGATGGCAAAGTGAAAGGTATATTTGATATACATGTTATTGATGTGTACCTTACTAATGCTCGTAGTAGCGCCTGGGTATTTGATACTAGTTCTGTTGCTCATATTTGCATTTCGAAACAGGGGCTATGGATTAAACGAATATTGTCTAAGGACGAGGTGACGATGCGCGTCAGAAATGGTTCCAAGGTCGATGTGATCACTGTCGGCACGCTACCTCTACATCTACCTTCGGGATTAGTTTTAGACTTGAATAACTGTTATTTGGTGCCAGCGTTAAGCATGAACATTATATCTGGATCTTGTTTGATGCGAGACGGTTATTCATTTAAATTACAGAATAATGGTTGTTCTATTTATATGAGTAATATCTTTTATGGTCATGCACCCTTGATGAGTGGTCTATTTTTGTTGAATCTCGATCGTGGTGATACACATATTCATAATATTGATGCCAAAAGATGCAAAGTTAATAATGATAGTGCAACTTATTTGTGGCACTGCCGTTTAGGTCATATTGGTGTAAAGCGCATGAAGAAACTCCATGCAGATGGGCTTTTGGAATCACTTGATTATGAATCACTTGATGCTTGCGAACCATTCCTCATGGGCAAGATGACTAAGACTCCGTTCTCCGGAACAATGGAGCGAGCCACTGACTTATTGGAAATAATACATATTGATGTATGCGGTCCGATGAGTGTTGAGGCTCGCGGAGGGTATCGTTATTTTCTAACCTTCACAGATGATTTGAGCAGATATGGATATATCTACAAAATGAAACATAAGTCTGAAACATTTGAAAAGTTCAAAGAATTTCAGAGTGAAGTAGAAAATCTTCGTAACAAGAAAATAAAGTTTCTACGATCTGATCACGGAGGCGAATATTTGAGTTACGAGTTTGGTCTTCATTTAAAACAATGTGGAATAGTTTCGCAACTCACGCCACCTGGAACACCACAGCGTAATGGTGTGTCCGAACATCGTAATCGTACTTTATTACATATGGTGCGATATATGATGTCTCTTACCGATTTATCACTATCGTTTTCGGGTTATGCATTAGAGACAACCGCATTCACGTTAAATAGGGCACCATCTAAATCCGTTGAGACGACACAGTATGAACTGTGGTTTCGGAAGAAACCTAAGCTGTCGTTTCTTAAAGTTTGGGGTTGTGATGCTTATGTGAAAAAGCTTCAGCCTGATAAGCTCGAACCCAAATCGGAGAAATGCGTCTTCATAGGATACCCAAAAGAAACTTTTGGGTACACCTTCTATCACAGATCCGAAGGCAAGATATTTGTTGCTAAGAATGGATCCTTTCTACAGAAGGAGTTTCTCTTGAAAGAAGTGAGTGGGAGGAAAGTAGAACTTGAGGAGGTAATTGTACCTTCTCTTGAATTGGAAAGTAGTTCATCACAGAAAACTGTTCCCGTGATGCCTACACCAATTAGTGAGGAAGCTAATGATGATGATCATGAAACTTCAGATCAAGTTACTACCGAACCTCGTAGGTCAACCAAAGTATGTTCCGCACCAGAGTGGTACGGTAATCATGTTCTGGAAGTCATGTTACTAGGCCATGACGAACCTACGAACTATGAGGAAGCGATGATGAGCCCAGATTCTACGAAATGGCTTGAGGCCATGAAATCTGAGATGGGATCCATGTATGAGAACAAAGTATGGACTTTGGTTGACTTGCCCGATGATAGGCAAGCCATAGAGAATAATTGGATCTTCAAGAAGAAGACTGACGCTGATGGTAATGTTATTGTCTACAAAGCTTGAATTGTTGCGAAAGGTTTGCGACAAGTTCAAGGAGTTGACTACGATGAGACCTTCTCACCCGTAGCGATGCTTAAGTCTATCCGAATCATGTTAGCAATTGCCGCATTTTATGATTATGAAATTTGGCAAATGGACGTTGATACATTTCCAACATATCTACTTTTCCTAATGCTTTTCCTCTTGTTTTGGACTCTAATTTGCATGATTTGAATGAAACTAACCCCAGACTGACGCTGTTTTTAGCAGAATTTTTGGAGACAAGACCTGCCGGAGAGGGGCACCTGGGTGGGCACAACCCACCGGGGCGCGCCCCCCTCTCCTGGCGCGCCCAAGTGGGTTGTCCCCACCTGGTGGCCCCGCAGACCCTGAAACCGACGCTATAAAATCCTATTTTTCCAGAAAAAAATGAGGGAGAAAGAATTATCACGATCCACGAGACGGAGCCGCCGTCACCTCCTGTTCTTCACCGGGAGGCCAGATCTGGAGTCCGTTTGGGGCTCCGGAGAGGGGGATCTTCGTCCTTCATCATCACCAACCCTTGTCCATCGCCAATTCCATGATGCTCCCCACTGGGAGTGAGTAATTCCTTCGTAGGCTCGCTGGTTGGTGAGGAGTTGGATGAGATTCATCATGTAATCGAGTTAGTTTTGTTAGGGCTTGATCCCTAGTATCCACTATGTTCTTAGATTGATGTTGCTATGACTTTGCTATGCTTAATGCTTGTCACTTTGGGCCCGGGTGCCATGAACCCAGATCTGAACCATTTATGTTATCATCATTATATCCATGTTTTAGATCCGATCTTGCAAGTTATAGTCACCTACTACATGTTATGATCCGGCAACCCCGGAGTGACAATAGTCGGGACCACTCCCGGTGATGACCGTAGTTTGAGGAGTTCATGTATTCACTATGTGTTAATGCTTTGTTCCGATTCTCTATTAAAAGGAGGCCTTAATATCCCTTAGTTTCCAATATGGACCCCGCTGCCACGGGAGGTCAGGACAAAAGATGTCATGCAAGTTCTTTCCATAAGCACGTATGACTATTTACGGAATACATGCCTACATTATATTGACGAACTGGAGCTAGTGCCGTATCGCCCTATGTTATAACTGTCTCATGATGAATATCATCCAACAAGTCACCGATCCAATGCCTACAAATTTATCTCATATTGTTCTTGCTAAGTTACTATTGTTATCATCACTGATACACTTGCTACAAAATTACTGCTATCACTGTTATCGTTACCGTTACTGCTGCTACTATTATCAAAACTATCATACTACTTTGCTACTGATCACTTTGCTGCAGATAATTAATTTCCAAGTGTGGTTGAATTGACAACTCAGCTGCTAATACCTTCAAATATTCTTTGGCTCCCCTTGTGTCGAATCTATAAATTTGGGTTGAATATTTTACCCTCAAAAATTGTTGCGATCCCCTATACTTGTGGGTTATCAGACGTCAAAACTGCATTCCTTAATGGATTTCTTAAAGAAGAGTTGTATATGATGCAACCAGAAGGTTTTGTCGATCCTAAAGGTGCTAACAAAGTGTGCAAGCTCCAGCGATCCATTTATGGAGTGGTGCAAGCATCTCGGAGTTGGAATATACACTTTGATAGTGTGATCAAAGCATATGGTTTTATACAGACTTTCGGAGAAGCCTCTATTTACAAGAAAGTGAGTGGGAGCTCTATAGCATCTAATATTATATGTGGATGACATATTGTTGATTGGAAATTAAATGATATATAATTTCTGGATAGCATAAAAGGATACTTGAATAAGAATTTTTCAATGAAAGACCTCGGTGAAGCTGCTTATATATTGGGCATCAAGATCTATAGAGATAGATCAAGACGCTTAATTGGACTTTCACAAAGCACATACCTTGATAAAGTTTTGAAGAAGTTCAAAATGGATCAGTCAAAGAAAGGGTTGTTGCCTATGTTACAAGGTGTGAAGTTGAGTCAGACTCAATGCCCGACCACTGCAGAAGATTGAGAGAAAATGTAAGTCATTCCCTATGCCTCAGCCATAGGTTCTATCACGTATGCAATGCTGTGTACCAGACCTGATGTGTGTCTTGCTATAAGTTTAGCAGGGAGGTACCAAAGTAATTCAGGAGTGGATCACTGGACAGCAGTCAAGAACATCCTAAAGTACCTGAAAAGGACTAAGGATATGTTTCTCGTTTATGGGGGTGACAAAGAGCTCATCGTAAATGGTTACGTTGATGCTAGCTTTGACACTAATCCAGATGACTCTAAGTCGCAAACCGGATACATATTTATATTGAATGGTGGAGCTGTCAGTTTGTGTATTTCCAAGCAAAGCGTCGTGGCAGGATCTACATGTGAAGCGGAGTACATAGCTGCTTCGGAAGCAGCAAATGAAGGAGTCTGGATGAAGGAGTTCATATCCGATCTAGGTGTAATACCTAGTGCATCGGGTCCAATGAAAATCTTTTGTGACAATACTGGAGCAATTTCCTTAGCAAAGGTGTCCAGATTTCACAAGAGAACCAAACACATCAAGAGATGCTTCAACTCCATCAGTGATCAAGTCAAGGAGGCACTACTGCAGGATGCTGCTAATGCGACACTACGATCAGAGACCCTTCGACGGAACTGTGTGCGATGTAATAATCGCAAACGGTGGTGTAAAAAACCATCAAAAAAGGTGCAAAACATTTGCGATGGAGGATACATCAAACACGGTTCAGATTTTAGTTGCGTGTCGATTCAGGGCATACGGTCCAGTTCAATTAACCGTTTTCGATGAGGAGGAACAAAAGAAACGGGCAGGCAGATGAAGGTGTGTGCGATGTATAGCATACGGTTCACTCGGATGAACTGGTTGTGATTAGGCAACACAAAAGAAACGGTCAGCCAGATCAAGGTGTGTGCGATGTACAGCATACAATTCACTCGGATGAACTGTTTGTGATTAGGCAACACAAAAGAAACGGTCAGCCAGATCAAGGTGTGTGCGATATACAACATGCGGTTCACTCGGATGAACTGTTTGCGTTGAGATAAGAGAACAGAAACGGTTCAATATAACAAATACCGTAAATATTGCAAGGTTGAAATTCAAAGATTACAACGCCCAAATTCAAACATTGCAAGCTGCGTCATTTCTGAAAAGGGATCAGCCGCTGACAAGTCATGTATGGGTTTGACACAATGACCTCCAATTGCTTTGCCATATGCTCTTCCAATACGAAGTTTGGCATTTTTGGAGGCTCTTCCATTCCGCGGTACCTGCCGTCTCTGATAATCATACCATTGATCTTTCCTAATTAAATGCGTGTTCAACCTCAGTACCCTCAGCACCTTTGCTCTGGCAAGAAAGAACCTGGCGAGTGTAATCTCCGGTAAGGTCCCTTGGTAGGAGTTCAAAGTAATATTTGAGAGATGCAGATCCAGGCATTCAATGTGATTGTCGTTATAAACATTATCCACCTCCGGGCCTATTATTATCTACAAAAGAAGAGAACGTGTTAGTGCCTACATGCAGTTTTGAACACTGCTACACGCCTATTTGGTTTGCAGGATTTGTAAAATGCACCAACGTGCCATCTTCGATCTAGCATGATTAACATGGGCATTTGATTACAATCTAGAAACATGTAGCCTTCTTCACAAGAGGTTGGATTGGATGAAAAATTCACTAAGAAAACTAGTACAAATGAATCCAAAGGAGAAATGCTTATGGACAATTGTAACCATATGAATGAAGCAACCAATATGGGGTGGGGTGTTTGTCCTAAAATCCTCCAAAATTCCTTCAGAAATCGTAGTACATTGTCATTGTAAACTTGGGAAAAGATGCAAAAAATTGAACTCCCTTATGGTTAAAATTTAACAGGAAAGGAACATCACCTCGATATACAGCTTCTTCAGGCACGGAAAGCATCTCAGGCAACGGACAACTTGGTCCAGGTTGGGGCCGACAGATTCTAGTGCCAAGACCTTCACTGTGCCCAGAGTCTGGGTGAAGCTTCACTGGATGACAGACGAACATACATCTTCAAAACTAGAAATAACGTTGATATCGAGAAGGAGAGGTATAAGGCGACTATTGTACCTGAAAGTTATAGTATTTGACAGACGAGTAGCCCACCACTTTCAATTTCGGCGCAGAAATGACATTGATTCTTGTTGGACCTTGTTGATCAACTACAAGTAATCTCTCAAGTGAAGGTGTGTCCTGCATGACCATATTGTGGTCCACCTTTTGTGATCTCTCGTTGCAGCACCAGCAACACACATAAATAGTCCGGAGAGTCCTGGAGGTGATGTGCAAGGTACTCGACCAATTCATTGCTTGAAGACGAAGGAACTCGAGTGCAGTACAGCCGCGGAGCAAGCGCTCCATGTCATCCTTTGGGATGCGGACGGCGACGAGCTCGAGGTGCTTCAGTCATGGTAGAAAAAGAGCGGGAGCGTCATTAAGGGGGGGGGATAGCAGTTCATGAACTTGGTGAGGCGCAGCGTGGGTGCGAAGCGGAGCGCGGACGTTGGTAGCAAGCGCATATGCCCATCATTAAAACTGAGCTTCTCGAGCAGATCTATGGCGGGGGATCGGGACCACTCGTCAAGCTTGGCTGGGTCCTTGCCATTGGAACGGAACTTGCCCGTGATAAGGCCTTTGATTGGGCCATGGTGACTGCCGAGGATCTGGGAGAACGCATCCAAGCTTTGGCGATAGCCATGGCAGAGCTTGTAGGCGTCGAGGAGGTCGACAGGGGTGAGGAGCCATAGGGGGCGCCACCACCGGGAAAGGGCGGCTATCCTCGCCCGATATTTGATTGGGATGAGGGATATGATGACTATCAACATATCATCGGGGAGATTGTTGATGAAGTCTAGGCCTGTTGGAATCGCTTGCGGTTCTTTCTTGACCCGTCTCCGCTTGTTGGCAGCCTCGTTCTCCACCTCATCGGCGGCGATGGAAACCTCTGTCTCCATATTCACGCCGTGCCCCGGTGCTTCAGCAACCCCGGCGTCGCCACACCCTCCGATGGGGCGCTTCGGCGGCATCCTCGTACACTGACGGCTTTGAGGACTTAGAGCGGCGTCGAGGATGCGGGCGGAGAGAGAGGAATTGTGTGTGTGGCGAGGATGGGGGGTGCGGCCGCTCGGCGGCGCCATTAATATAGACCAGTGGGAGCGAGGCAGGCGGCGGTCCAAGGCTGTCTCGCTTCCCGGTGAGAACGACTGCTTAATCTCTAGTATGAATGAAATCTATGCTTAATTACTGAATTTTAGTTGCAAAAAATAGATAGTGCTATTGATTTTTAGCTGCATATTTTGACAAATCGCAGTGTCTCTTGGCTTAGCGCCGAAGTCTGGCTTTAATTTGCATACCGTAATCTGAACCGTTTGCGTTGAAGAGATGCACAGATCCTGCGTTGAACAGCTTGTACGCTTCCCGGTGAGCCTGCGCACCGGACTGCGCTCGCACGCCTCCCGTTCAGTCAAGCAGCTGTCCACACGGCACCTCCTATAGCCATTAAAACCAAGACACGTGGCGTCACGTGAATGGTTAACAGAACGCACACGGTTTGAATTATACAAACATTTGAGATATTAAAGTGGCAGCTATTTTTTCAAAATGCCTTTGTTGGCTTTCATTATTCGAGTGTGCCTTCTCTCAAAATGGACACGAAAAATACCATAGCATGTCGGGTGCCATTCCATGATAGCATGCCAAGTTTCACGAATTTCAGACGAGTTTTAGATTTACTAGAATTTAAAAACAAAGTATATCAACGTTTTGCCGGCAATCAACGGTGCCCTGGTGTTTGAAATTCATTCCCATTTCTTGCATGGGACCTAGGCATGCACCCAAGGACACAAATTTGATTTTTCAACCAATTTATATGCACTGGAGCATGTGCATGTAGTTCAAATTTGAATTATGCACATAAATGCATTGAAAACTTAGTTAATGCATAAAAATGTCCAAACGAACCCTGAAAAATTACAAAAATTGACACAACACTCCTGTTGTTCTATGTTGACACGAGAAAAAATTTAAAAGCAATAAGAGGCAATGGATATCGTTTCGTCCCTAAAGGTGGGACTTTTCCTATCGAAACCATCATGCTTGTTGTGAGAAGCTCTGGTTGTGAGAAGCATATACCCAAACCTGCCCCAAATGGGACAAAAATTTTACCACGACATGTTGATGCCGCTCCATGATACCATGCCAAGTTTCATGAATTTCAGACGAGTTTTGGATTTACTAGAATTTAAAAACCAGGTATCTCAATGTTTTGCCGGCAATCAACGGTGCCCTGGTTTAGAAATTCATTCCCATTTCTTGCATGGGACCTAAGCATGCACCCAAGGACAAAGATTTGATCTTTCAACCAATTTATATGCACTGGAGCATATGCATGTACTTCAAATTTGAATTATGCACATAAATGCATTGAAAACTCAGTTAATGCATAAAAATGTCCAAAAAAAACCCGAAAAATCACAAAAATTGACACAACACTCATGTTGTTCTATGTTGACACGAGAAAAAAATTTAAAGCAATAAGAGGCAATGGATATCGTTTCGTCCCCAAAGGTGGGACGTTCCCTATCGAAACCATCATGCTTGTTGTGAGAAGCTCTGGTTTGTGAGAAGCATATACCCAAACCTACACCAAATGGAACAAATTTTTTACCATGGTATGTTGATGCCGCTCCATGATACCATGCCAAGTTTCATGAATTTCAGATGAGTTTTGGATTTACTAGAATTTAAAAACCAGGTATCTCAATGTTTTGCTGGCAATCAACGGTGCCCTGGTGTTTGAAATTCATTCCCATTTCTTGCATGGGACCTAAGCATGCACCCAAAGACACAGATTTGATTTTTCAACCAATTTATATGGGGAAAATTTTGTTTTTACCACTCTAGATTTTGCCAATTTTCCTTATGCCACTCTAGATTTTGACATTTCACTTTTGCCACTCTTAGTTTTTGACCATTATGACAATTGCCATTCAGTGGCAAAAGCAAAATAAATTTATTTTGTTTTTGCCACTCGTAGCTTTTGACAATTATCACAATTGCCACTCTGAAAATTTTGCTATTGCCACGGGAATGGCAATTGTGACAATTGTCAAAAACTAAGAGTGGTAGAAGTGAAATGTCAAAATCTACAGTGGCATATGGAAAATTGGCAAAATCTAGAGTGGCAAAAACAAAATTTTCCCATTTATATGCACTGGAGCATGTGCATGTAGTTCAAATTTTAATTAAGCACATAAATGCATTGAAAACTCAGCTAGTGCATAAAAATGTCCAAACGAACCCCAAAAAATCACAAAAATTGACACAACACTCCTGTTGTTCTATGTTGACACGAGAAAAAATTTGAAAGCAATAAGAGGCAATGGATATCGTTTCGTCCCCAAAGGTGGGACGTTCCCTATCGAAACCATCATGCTTGTTGTGATAAGCTCTGGTTTGTGAGAAGCTTATACCCAAACCTGCCCCAAATGGGACAAATTTTTTTACCACGGCATGTTGATGCCGCTCCATGATACCATGCCAAGTTTCATGAATTTCAGACGAGTTTTGGATTTACTAGAATTTAAAAGCCAGGTATCTCAACGTTTTGCCGGCAATCAACGGTGCCCTGGTGTTTGAAATTCATTCCCATTTCTTGCATGGGACCTAAGCATGCACCCAACGACACAGATTTGATTTTTCAACCAAATTATATGCACTAGAGCATCTGCATGTAGTTCAAATTTGAATTATGCACATAAATGCATTGAAAACTCAGTTAATGCATAAAAATGTCCAAACGAATCCCGAAAAATCACAAAAAAAACACAACACTCCTGTTGTTCGATGTTGACATGAGAAAAAATTTGAAAGCAATAAGAGGCAATGGATATCATTTCGTCCCCAAAGGTAGGGCGTTCCTTACCGAAACCATCATGCTTGTTGTGAGAAGCTCTGGTTTGTGAGAAGCATATACCCGAACCTGCCCCAAATGGGACAAAAAAATTACCATGACATGTTGATGCCGCTCCATGATAGCATGTCAAGTTTCATGAATTTCAGACGAGTTTTGGATTTACTAGAATTTAAAAACCAGGTATCTCAATGTTTGCGGCCGAGTGACGGTGGCAGGGTATTTGACATTCATTCCCATTTCTAGCATGGGACCTAAGCATGCACCCAAGGACAAAGATTTGATTTTTCAACCAATTTATATGCACCGGAGCATGTGCATGTAGTTCAAATTTGAATTATGCACATAAATGCATTGAAAACTCAGTTAATGCATAAATGTTCAAACGAACCCTGAATAATTCCAATTCTTTTATGACACACATATAGTTGCATGTTCACTGCACATAAAAGGTCTAGCAATTCAAACACTGTCCATGGCCGATGTGACCCCATTATGTAATTCAAATCAAGACAAAAATCAAGTAGAGCCCACACAGTTTATTATAACCAACCGTGTGAGATTCAACACAAAATATCTTGGAGCACCGTCAGAGTATAGTACGCATACGGCTTACGCAAGAAGGTGTGACGGCTACAGCCCACAGCCTACTCTGAATAAGGGACCGTGTCTGATGACACTTTGCGTGCGAGTTTTTTCGCCGAAGCGAGTCCAAACTTTCGGCTTGCGCGGAAATATCTACCTCCCCTCCCCATCCCCCTTACCAAAAGCCACACTTCCCCTGTTTCAGCCTTCCTTTTCAAGTTGAAACCTTCACTCCTTGCTTGCAGCGCCGCCTCCTCGCCGGCGACCCTCCTTCACGCTGCTCGGCCTCGCCTATCCAGGCAGGTAATCCACACCCGGCCCCCATCCTCCTCCTCCTTCCACATCCCACATGCCTTGACCGTCGGTGCGAGCGCGACACCTTCCACTCAAATCACCGACCCCTCCACCAAATAAGCGCCGGCCTAAGCCATGGTGCACGCAGTATAGCCAGGATCTCAAGGAGCATTTGGCAGCGAAGAAGCAAATCGCGGCTGCATGCGCGGATGAGGTCGTGATGGCTGCCATTCGTGTCGACCCCCAGATCTTGGAGGAGCACCTCGCCGTCGAGGCCACCGTTGACGCCTCATACGCCGATGCCGCGACACGGATGGTGATGTCTACTATGCAACCTTCTTCTTGTAGACGTTGTTGGGCCTCCAAGTGCAGAGGTTTGTAGGACAGTAGCAAATTTCCCTCAAGTGGATGACCTAAGGTTTATCAATCCGTGGGAGGCGTAGGATGAAGATGGTCTCTCTCAAGCAACCCTGCAACCAAATAACAAAGAGTCTCTTGTGTTGTAACGCCCCAAGACCGACGCTCCAGACGGCTTCCATGTTTTTCGTTGTTGCTGTGTGTTTTATTTGCTTGTTGCATTATCATCGCATCATTCGCATTGCATCGGCACTCTGTTGCCGTCATTGTTTTCAAACTTGCATCCCCTCGTAGTTGCCATGTCCCCCCTTGCTTTCGTTGATCGTTCCGAGACCAACCTTGTTCTTTGTTTTCCCTCTTGCCTAAACCGAAGTCTCTTTGCACAGTGCATCGACCCCTTGCCCGTGTCCGAAACTTTCCCGAACCCGAACCGGACTATCGTTACCGTTGGGTCCGGATCATCCCCAAACATCTATAAAATATCTGAAATTCTCCATTGGACTCCCCTAACCTTCTTTTCTCAACCGTCCGATTGCGATCGGAGGGACGAGATAGCCCTTAGCCTAACCACTCGCTATATATAACTAGACCAACCCTAATCTTTAGGAGGCTTGTCCCATCAGTCCCATCCCGCCGCCGCCAGCATCTCCCACCTCGGGATCCATCTCCACCCAATCCCACCATCGCCTCCATTTCCGCTGCCACCCAACTGGTGCATCCCCTCCGATCCATCCACCCACCTCGTTCTGCCAGCCGCGCCTGCCTCCCGCCGGTGCAGCGACGCCGCGCCCGAGCCCCGCTGCCTCCTCTGCTTCACGAGCGCCACCACAGCAACAGATGCAGGTCCCCTACCTCGTCCCCTTGCACCGCCAAGCCGCCCGAGCACCTCCTCTTCCCGAGGCCCGAGCTCGTCCAACCACGCGACCCCGCTATCCCCGGCGAACCTCGCCGCCGGCAACCACTTCCAGCAGATGAGCGCCATCCCTCTCCTTCCCTGTGGTCTCTCCCTTCCTATGGTTCTTTCTCCGTCTCTCTCTGAATTCTTCTCTCTCTCCATCTTCTCCAGGGAACCCCGACGCCCAAGGAGGAAGCCCTCCACCTGGTCCTCAAGTTCGCCTGGCCCCCGTTCGCCTCCACGCAGTCCCCGCTGGTCTTCCTCCACGACGCTGCCGCCTTGAGCTTCTCCCGCCGGCCTCTGTTTTCCCCTGCATCACGTCGGCTGAGTAGCTCCACCGCGCTAATCCGTCAGGCCAGCCGCACCTCTCGTCCAAGCCGCCGTCTTCGTCCAGATCCGGTGACCTCCGCCACCAGTCCGTCGAGGCCGGTCCTCCCCGCTGCCCTCTCGCCCGGATCCAGCCACCCCTGCTTCCCGTCGCGCCGCCCGCCACCAAGTCCTTCGTCACCGGCCTCTGCTTCCTCTGCAACGAGCAGAAGCTCTGCTCGTCCCGCGCGCCTGGAGATCGAGCAGCTGCGCTCGTTCTCGAGAGCGTTGACCAGGCACGCAGCCGCAATAGCGTGTGGCCCAGCTCCTCCTGCGCCAAGGCCCAATGTGAGGAAGCCCATCTTCTATTTGCCCCTGTGCACTGTTGGGCCAGTCAGTTTCGGCCCAGTGTTGTTTTTTCTCTGTCTGCGATTTTGCCTATTAATGCTGAGAAAAACAAATTTGCAGAAAAACCCTTGAACTTCATGCATATAATAACTCATGAACTGTGCATCATATTAAAATGTTTTATATATGTAAAATGCTTAGATTTCTGTCTAGTTTCATAATAACACTTTCATCCATGTTTAAAATGCTTAAACTTGTTGTTTGTTTAATTTCGCATAAATGCCATGTTAAAATGATTTATTTCATAACTAAATAACCGTAGCTCCAAATTTAATAAACTTTATATGTAAATGGGGTAGGAAAATGCATAGATTAACATGGTACACTTTATTTTGCTGTTTAACAACATTAAAATTGTGTTTAGGGCAGAACAGTACCATAACCAAAATATGCACATGGGGATTTTCCGGAATTGTTGTTTGTTGTTCCGGACTCATTTAAACTTGCCTAGATAGGTACTTTTCTTATGCTTCACCTCTTGCCATGTTTAACAACATTTAATATTGTTGGGTACATAACCGAGAGAACTAAACAATTGATGTGGTGTTTCGTCAATATGCAACTTGTTGCATATTGAGCTCCACTTAACTTGTAGTTTTGTTTGTGCACTTTGTCATGCCATGCCTCTTTAAACCGGACATGCATTATACTTGATTGTGCATCATGCCATGTTTATGTGATGGTTGTTTACCATGTTGTTTGCTTCTTTCCGGTTTGCTTCTCTCGTTAGCTTCGGTTTCGTTCCGGAGTTGTGAGGATTCATACGACTACGTCCGTTTGTCTTCTTCATGGATTCGATCTTCTTCCTTGCGGGATCTTAGGCAAGATGACCATACCCTCGAAATCACTTCTATCTTTGCTTGCTAGTTGTTTCGCTCTATTGCTATGCCGCGCTACCTACCACTTGCTATATCATGCCTCCCATATTGCCATGTCAAGCCTCTAACCCACCTTTCCTAGCAAACCGTTGTTTGGCTATGTTACCGCTTCTGCTCAGCCCCTCTTATAGCGTTGTTAGTTGCAGGTGAAGTTGAAGTTTGTTCCATGTTGGAACATTGATTTGTTGGGATATCACAATATCTCTTATTTAATTAATGCATCTATATACTTGGTAAAGGGTGGAAGGCTCGGCCTTATGCCTGGTGTTTTGTTCCACTCTTGCCGCCCTAGTTTCCGTCATACCGGTGTTATGTTCCTTGATTTTGCGTTCCTTACGCGGTTGGGTGATTTATGGGACCCCCTTGACAGTTCGCCTTGAATAAAACTCCTCCAGCAAGGCCCAACCTTGGTTTTAACATTTGCCACCTAAGCCTTTTTCCCTTGGGTTCTGCAGACTCAAGGGTCATCTTTAATTTAAACCCCCAGGCCAGTGCTGCTTCGAGTGCTGGTCCAAACCGAGCGATGTCCGGCGCCCCCTGGGCAACCAGGGTCTATGCCAACCCGACGTCTGGCTCATCCGGTGTGCCCTGAGAACGAGATATGTGCAGCTCCTATCGGGATTTGTCGGCACATCCGGGCGGTCTTGCTGGTCTTGTTTTACCATTGTCGAAATGTCTTGTAAACCGGCATTTCGAGACTGATCGGGTCTTCCCGGGCGAAGGAATATCCTTCGTTGACCGTGAGAGCTTATACTGGGCTAAGTTGGGACACCCTGCAGGGTTTTATATTTCGAAAGCCGTGCCCGCGATTATGTGGCAGATGGGAATTTGTTAATGTCCGGTTGTAGAGAACTTGACACTCGACTTAATTAAAACGCATCAACCGCGTGTGTAGCCGTGATGGTCTCTTTTCGGCCGAGTCCGGGAAGAGAACACGGCTTTTGGGTTATGTTTGATGTAAGTAGGAGTTCAGGATCACTTCTTGATCATTACTAGTTGACGAACGTTCTGTTGCTCCTCTTCTCGCTCTTATTTGTGTATGTTAGCCACCATATATGCCTAGTGCTTGCTGCAGCTCCACCTCACTACCTTCTCCTACCCATAAGCTTAAATAGTCTTGATCTCGTGGGTGTGAGATTGCTGAGTCCTCGCGACTCACAGATACTTCCACAACAGTTGCAGGTGCCGACGATACCAGTGCAGGTGATGCAACCGAGCTCAAGTGGGAGTTCGACGAGGACCTTGGTCGTTACTATGTTTCGTTTCCTGTTGATCAGTAGTGGAGCCCAGTTGGGACGATCGGGGATCTAGCATTTGGGGTTATCTTCTTTTCATTTGGATTTGACCATAGTCGGTCTATGTGTGTATTTTGGATGATGTATGAATTTATTTATGTATTGTGTGAAGTGGCGGTTGTAAGCCAACTCTTTATCCCATTCTCGTTCATTACATGGGATTGTGTGAAGATGACCCTTCTTGCAACAAAACCACAATGCGGTTATGCCTCTAAGTCGTGCCTCGACACGTGGGAGATATAGCCGCATCGTGGGCGTTACATGTGTCCCCAACACACCCAATACAATAGTAGATTGTATAGGTGCACTAGTTCGGCGAAGAGATGGTGATACAAGTGCAATATGGATGGTAGGTATAGGTTTTTGTAATCTGAAAATATAAAAACAGCAAGGTAAATAATGATAAAAGTGAGCACAAACGGTATTGCAATGCGTTGAAACAAGGCATAGGGTTCATACTTTCACTAGTGCAAGTTCTCTCAACAATAATAACATAATTGGATCATATGAATATCCCTCAACATGCAACAAAAAGTCACTCCAAAGTCACTAAAAGTGGAGAACAAACGAAGAGATTATGGTAGGGTACGAAACCACCTCAAAGTTATTCTTTCCAATCAATCTGTTGGGCTATTCCTATAAGTGTCACAAACAGCCCTAGAGCTCGTACTAGAATAACACCTTAAGGCACAAATCAACCAAAACCCTAATTTCACCTAGATACTCCAATGTCACATCAAGTATCCGTGGGTATGATTATACGATATGCATCACACAATCTCAAATTCATCTATTCAACCAACACATAGAACCTCAAAGAGTGCCCCAAAGTTTCTACCGGAGAATCAAGACGAAAACGTGTGCCAACCCCTATGCATAAGTTCATGGGCGGAACCCGCAAGTTGATCACCAAAACATACATCAAGTGAATCACGTGATATCCCATTGTCACCACAGATACGCACGGCAAGACATACATCAAGTGTTCTCAAATCATTAAAGACTTAATCCGATAAGATTACTTCAAAGGGAAAACTCAATCCATTAAAGAGAGTAGAGGGGGAGAAGCAACATAAGATCCAACTATAATAGCAAAGCTCGCGATACATCAAGATCGTGCCAAATCAAGAACAAGAGAGAGAGAGAGAGAGAGAGAGAGAGAGAACAAACACATAGCTACTGGTACATACCCTCAGCCCCGAGGGTGAACTACTCCCTCCTCGTCATGGAGAGCGCCGGGATGATGAAGATGGCCACCGGTGAGGGTTCCCCCCTCCGGCAGGGTGCCGGAACAGGGTCCCGATTGGTTTTTGGTGGCTACAGAGGCTTGCGGCGGCGGAACTCCCGATCTAATCTGTTCCCCGATCGTTTTAGGGTATATGGATATATATAGGCGAAAGAAATACGTCAGGGGAGCCACGAGGGGCCCACAAGGGTGGAGGGCGCGCCCAGGGGGTGGGCGCACCCCCCTGCCTCGTGCCTCCCTCGTTGCTTTCCTGACGTGCACTCCAAGTCTCCGGGTTGCTTTCCTTCCAAAAATAACTTCTCCAGAAGGTTTCATTCCGTTTCGACTCCGTTTGATATTCCTTTTCTTCGAAACACTGAAACAAGGGAAAAAACAGGAACTGGCACTGGGCTCTGAGTCAATAGGTTAGTCCCAAAAATAATATAAAAGTGCATAGTAAAGCCCATAAAACATCCAAGATGGATAATATAATAGCATGAATACTTCATAAATTATAGATACGTTGGAGACGTATCAGCATCCCCAAGCTTAATTCCTGCTCGTCCTCGAGTAGGTAAATGATAAAAGAAAGAATTTATGAAGTGTGAATGCTAGCAGGTGCATAAGTTTGATCAATGATAATTTAAATCACCTTTTCTAGCATCATTATATGTCATAACAGTAGCTCATGTCATAAAACTTTGCATGATCAAGTAACAAGCTATTCACATGTTAAAGTATAGATCATAAACTTTCCTGAAAACTAACAAACCGTGTTATCAGTCATCAAACAATTACAATTTATCTTATTTTCAGGAAGAGTCTATGTTAGAGCTTTGATTCCGCAAACTTCACATACTCAACTATCATTTAGTCTTCCATGATTGCTACCACTCAAAGCATATTTTTAGAACAAATAGTATTCATCGAACATAGAGAAAGATACGGGCTTAATGTTTCGCCTCCCAACCTTTTACCTCAAGGGTAATGTCAACAGTAATAATTCATGCTCAAATATATTTGAATGGCCATATATGCTTAGATCTTTCCATCACATGATGCTTGCCAACTAAAGAGTAGGTTGAAATGAGAAGGAATACTACTAACTCTTGCATAAAAGTAAAAGATAGGCCCTTCGCAGAGGGAAGCAGGGATTTGCAGAGGTGCCAGAGCTCGAAGCAAAAATAGAGATGAAAATAATTTTGAGAGGTATGCTTTCATTGTCAACATAACGACCAAGAGTTCCCAATATCTTCCATACTAGATACATCATAGGCGGTTCCCACGCAGAAAGGTAAAGATTTTACTCCCCCTCCACCAACGATCACACTCCACGGCTTGTCTGAAACAACGGGTGCCGTCCAACTTTCAAAAATCCTAGGGGAGTTTTGTTTAAATTATTTGCGAATTTTTTTGATCTTTTTATCATAGGACTGGGCATCCCAGTTACCAGCCATTTTCTCGTGAATGATGAGCGGAGTCCACTCATCGTGAGAATAACCCACCTAGCATGGAAGATACTGCTAGCCCCTAGTCGCTACATGAGCGATTCGGGCATACAAAACAGATTATTATTTGAAGGTTTAAAGTTTGGCACATGCAAATTTACTTGGAACGGCAGGTAAATACCGCATATAGGTAGATATGGTGGACACTCATGGAAGGAACTTGGTTCAAGGAATTTGGATGCACAAGCAGTATTCCCGCTTAGTACATATATTTTGGCTAGCAAAGGATTCTAAATAGCAAGCACCACATGTTAGAGGATCCATAACAATATAACTTCTATACAAATATACCCAAGCATAACTCATTATGTTGTCTTCCTTGTCCAACTTCAACTAATTTTCTCAGGTTTGAAAATAATTAATGGGGCTCACAATCATAGAAGACGTCCAAGATAGTATATTTATATGTGAAATCTCTCTTCCTTCAATATTCTTTCATGAATTGTTCAAGTGACCAATACAATGTTTGCTAACCTTCAAAAAATTTACCACCTCTACTTCTTATATGTGAAGTCATTACTCCCCATGGGATAAGCATATGAAACATATATAATTTCAGATTTATGACATTCAAATCATTCAACCATTTACTCATAGGATATAAGTGAAGCACACGAGTAAATGACAAACTACTCCAAAAAGATATAAGTGAAGATCAATGAGTAGTTAAATAATTATGTAGCTATGTGAAGACTCTCTCTTATTTAAGAATTTCAGATCTTGGTATTTTATTCAAACAGCAAGCAAAACAAAATAACATGACATTTCAAGGATAGCACTCATCATGTGAAGAAGCAAAAACTTAGAATCAACCGATACTAACCGATAGTTGTCGAAGAAGAAAGGTGGGATGCCAACCGGGGCATCCCCAACCTTAGACGCTTGAGACTTCTTTAAATATTATCTTGGGATGCCTTGGGCATCCCCAAGCTTGAGCTTTTGTGTCTCCTTAATTCCTCTCATATCACGGTCTCCCTAAATCTCAAAAGCTTCATCCACACAAAACTCAACAAGGACTCGTGAGATAGGTTAGTATAAATCCATGCAAAACCTTATCATTCTCTACTGTAGCATATCACTAAAATTATTATTCAACATTGCATACTAAATTCCTCTGCATATTTAATAGTCCTATCCTCAAATAGAATCATTAAAGAAGCAAACATATGCAAACATAACAGCAATCTGCCTAAACAGGACAGTCTGTAAAGAATGCAGCAAGATCCATACTTCCCAAGCTCCAGAAAATATGAAAGAAAATTCCCACTGTATTAAATTTATCAGATCTTATTATGCAAAATGTTTCAACATTTTATCACATTCTGAATTTTCTAGAGAATTTTTGCAACAGCGGTAAACTTTCTATTTTGAGACAGAAACATGTATACTTGCAAAATAAGCATGGTAAAGGCTATCCTTGACAATTTTATTGAAAATAAAGATGCAAAACATTATTCTAAATAACAGAAAGCAAATACTAACAAAATAAATTGACGCTCCAAGTAAAACACATATCATGTGGTGAATAAAAATATAGCTCCAAGTAAAGTTACCAATGAACGGAGACGAAAGAGGGGATGCCTTCCGGGGCATCCCCAAGCTTTGGCTTTTGGTTGTCCTTGAATATTACCTTGGGGTGCCTTGGGCATACCCAAGCTTAGGCTCTTACCACTCCTTATTCCATAGTCCATCGAATCTTTACCCAAAACTTGAAAACTTCACAACACAAAACTTAACAGAAAATCTCGTGAGCTCCGTTAGCGAAAGAAAACAAAACACCACTTCAAGGTACTGTAATGAACTCATTATTTATTTATATTTGTGTTAAACCTACTGTATTCCAACTTCTCTATGGTTTATAAACTATTTTACTAGCCATAGATTCATCAAAATAAGCAAGCAACACAATGAAAACAGAATCTGTCAAAAACAGAACAGTCTATAGTAATCTGTATCAAACGTATACTTCTAGAACTCCAAAAATTCTAAAATAAATTCGTGGACATGAGTAATTTTTCTAGTAATCATCTGCAAAAAATCAACTAAATAGCACTCTCCAGTAAAAAGTTTTAGCTAATCTCGTGAGCGCTAAAGTTTCTGTTTTTTACAGCATGATCATAAAGACTTCACCTAAGTCTTCCCAAAGGTTCTACTTGGCACAAACACTAATTAAAACACAAAACCACATCTAAACAGAAGCTATATGGATTATTTATTACTAAACAGAACCAAAAATCAAGAAACTAAAATAAAATTGGGTTGCCTCCCAACAAGCGCTAACGTTTAACGCCCCTAGCTAGGCATGATGATTTCAATGATGCTCACATAAAAGATAAGAATTGAAACGCAAAGAGAGCATCATGAAGAATATGACTAGCACATTTAAGTCTAACCCACTTCCTATGCATAGGGATTTTGTGAGCAAACAACTTATGGGAACAATAATCAACTTGCATAGGAAGGCAAAACAAGCATAACTTCAAAACCTTAAGCACATAGAGAGGAAACTTGATATTATTTCAATTCCTACAAGCATATATTCCTCCCTCATAATAATTTTCAGTAGCATCATGAATGATTTCAACAATATAACCAGCACCTAAAGCATTCTTTTCATGATCTACTTGCATAGAAATTTTCCTACTCTCCACGTAAGCAAATTTATTCTCGTCAATAGTAGTGGGATCAAACTCAACAAAATAACTATCATGTGATTGAAAACTAAAATCAAGATGACAAGTTTCATGGTTATCATTATTCTTTATAGCATACATGTCATCAGAATAATCATCATAGATAGGAGGCATGCTTTCATCATAATAAATATTCTCATCAAAACTTGGGGAACAAAAAATATCATCTTCATCAAACATAGCTTCCCGAAGCTTGTGGCTTTGCATATCATTAGCATCATGGATATTCAAGGAATTCATACTAACAACATTGCAATCATGCTCATCATTCAAAGATTTAGTGCCAAACATTTTAATGCATTCTTCTTCTAACACTTTGGCACAATTTTCCTTTCCATCATACTCACGAAAGATATTAAAAAGATGAAGCGTATGAGACAAACTCAATTCCATTTTTTTGTAGTTTTCTTTTATAAACTAAACTAGTGCTAAAACAAGAAACAAAAAGATTCGATTGCAAGATCTAAAGATATACCTTCAAGCACTCACCTCCCCGGCAACGGCGCCGGAAAAGAGCTTGATGTCTACTACGCAACCTTCTTCTTGTAGACGTTGTTGGGTCTCCAAGTGCAGAGGTTTGTAGGACAGTAGCAAATTTCCCTCAAGTGGATGACCTAAGGTTTATCAATCCGTGGGAGGCGTAGGATGAAGATGGTCTCTCTCAAGCAACCCTGCAACCAAATAACAAAGAGTCTCTTGTGTCCCCAACACACCCAATACAATAGTAGATTGTATAGGTGCACTAGTTCGGCGAAGAGATGGTGATACAAGTGCAATATGGATGGTAGATATAGGTTTTTGTAATCTAAAAATATAAAAACAGCAAGGTAACTAATGATAAAAGTGAGCACAAACGGTATTGCAATGCGTTGAAACAAGGCCTAGGGTTCATACTTTCACTAGTGCAAGTTCTCTCAACAATAATAACATAATTGGATCATATGAATATCCCTCGACATGCAACAAAAAGTCACTCCAAAGTCACTAATAGTGGAGAACAAACGAAGAGATTATGGTAGGGTAAGAAACCACCTCAAAGTTATTCTTTCCAATCAATTCGTTGGGCTATTCCTATAAGTGTCACAAACAGCCCTAGAGTTCGTACTAGAATAACACCTTAAGGCACAAATCAACCAAAACCCTAATGTCACCTAGATACTCCAATGTCACCTCATGTATCCGTGGGTATGATTATACGATATGCATCACACAATCTCAAATTCATCTATTCAACCAACACATAGAACCTCAAAGAGTGCCCCAAAGTTTCTACCGGAGAATCAAGACGAAAACGTGTGCCAACCCCTATGCATAAGTTCATGGGCGGAACCCGCAAGTTGATCACCAAAACATACATCAAGTGAATCACGTGATATCCCATTGTCACCATAGATACACACAACAAGACATACATCAAGTGTTCTCAAATCATTAAAGGCCCAATCCGATAAGATTACTTCAAAGGGAAAACTCAATCCATTACAAGAGAGTAGAGGGGGAGAACCAACATAAGATCCAACTATAATAGCAAAGCTCGCGATACATCAAGATCGTGCCAAATCAAGAACACGAGAGAGAGAGATCAAACACATAGCTACTGGTACATACCCTCAGCCCCGAGGGTGAACTACTCCCTCCTCGTCATGGAGAGCGCCGGGATGATGAAGATGGCCACCGGTGAGGGTTCCCCCCTCCGACAGGGTGCCGGAACAGGGTCCCGATTGGTTTTTGGTGGCTATAGAGGCTTGCGGCGGCGAAACTCCCGATCTAATCTGTTTCCCGATCGTTTTAGGGTATATGGATATATATAGGCGGAAGAAATACGTCAGGGGAGCCACGAGGGGCCCACGAGGGTGGAGGGCGCGCCTAGGGGGTGGGCGCGCCCCCCTGCCTCGTGCCTCCCTCGTTGCTTTCCTGACGTGCACTCCAAGTCTCCCGGGTTGCTTTCCTTCCAAAAAATAACTTCTCCAGAAGGTTTCATTCTGTTTTGACTCCGTTTGATATTCCTTTTCTTCGAAACACTGAAACAAGGGAAAAAACAGGAACTGACACTGGGCTCTGGGTCAATAGGTTAGTCCCAAAAGTAATATGGAAGTGCATAGTAAAGCCCATAAAACATCCAAGATGGATAATATAATAGCATGAATACTTCATAAATTATAGATACGTTGGAGACGTATTAGATGGCTGCTTTAAACGACAGTTCGTGACGTTTTCTCGAGGCCACCGTCGGTGCCTTTGACGAAGAGTATGAGGTGTTTGCTCAGCGTGCACGTGCTTACCTCATCTCGAGAGCCAGCAGGTTGGTGCTCGGAGTGGCTCAGGCAACTCACCACTACAACGAGGGCACCCACGATGCGGAGGCCTCGCCCTCTTCCATGTCCAAGGAGCCAATCGTCATCGATATCTTCGACAATGAGGAGTAGCTTGTCTTATTAGCTCACTATAAGGACCCATGTTCAGTTTGCTAGCTACTGCCTTTCCTTAAAAAATTCTAGTGAATTGTGGTATCTACTTTTACCATGCAATCTTCTGCTACAGTGTATATGTTCTATATGTCGTGCAATGTGGTGTTCAGTTAACTGCTTGGTTCAATTCTGCAAATGTGATGTTCAATTCTTCAGGGTGCAATATTTCCAAGTTGTTAAGCATGCTTGGTTTGGTTAATTGTCTGATCTGCTATTACGAGTATGTTATATTATGCAATGTGGTTCTCAGTTAACATTTGGTTCATTTGTTGTGGTGTTTAGTTAACTGCTTGGTTCAATTCTGCAATGGAATGTTTAATTGTTGTGGCTGCATTCTGTTATTGTATACCATGTGAGGAATAAATCGGATTTGGTTGTACTAAATACATGAGAAACAAATACAATTGCTATATTTCCAAGTTGTTAAGCATGCTTGGTTTTGTTAACTGTCTGATCTTCTATTAGGAGTATGTTATATTGTGCAATGTGGTGCTCAGTTAACGTTTGGTTCATTTGTGTGGTGTTTAGTTAACTGCTTCGTTCAATTCTGCAATGCAATGTTCAATTGTGGTGGCTGCATTCTGTTATTGTATACCATGTGAGGAATAAATCGAATTTGGTTGCACTTAATACATGAGAAACATATACAAGTGCTATATTTCCTAGTTCTTAATCATGCTTGGTTTGGATAAATGGGTTTTCCATGTGGCTTGAATTAATCTGATGAATCTGCAATGTGCTTATTTATCATCAACATATTTTACTGATAACATGCAAACCCTTACTTAACCTGATGACTAACTACCTTATATGTGTTGCAGGGAAACAATGGGAAGCACTGAGGTTTACAAGATGGTACTAACTATTATACCTTGCCTTTTTTATTCCTTTGCCCCATTTCCAATATAGAGGAGATATTTATGCACATCCTTGTTTTCAGGCTTCACTGATGATTACCTCTCAAACCACCTCTGTGGTCAGGAGGCGAGGAAAGTTTTCATACAACACCCACGGTTCAATATTGAAGTGTTCCTGAAGAGGTCGAAGGATGGACGGTCAATCATCCACAGGCACTGGCCTAAAGTTGCAAGGACATTCAACATGAATGAAGGCTCAATATTCGCCTTCCACTTCAGCAGTTTTCCAGATGAGATGCATCTCTCTATGTACCGTCTATGATGCCAATTTCGAAAGGTTCTAGATGTTGCATGTGAAACTTGCTGCTGGTGCAGTTGTGTAATGGGGTAGCTGAGTGCTGAAGCTATATCATGTTGTACTCCGATGTATTTCAATTATGAAATCCTGCTTCCTTAATATGGAAATGGAATATATTATGTGCTTAATATGAATGTCAATTAGATTAGTAAATGGATTATTAATAATAGGGCAATTAGCTTGCTAATTGGGTTTTCCTATTGCAAATGGTTATTGAGAAAACACCATGGGTGATGACCTCAAGCAACGCACATAGTTTCTAGCAATAAACTGTGTTGGATCAATGAACAATCATGTGACGCCCCCGATTTGACCGTACACTAATCATGCACGCAAATGTGTACGATCAAGGTCAGGGACTCACGGGAAGATATCACAACACAACTCTACAACATAAATAAGTCATACAAGCATCATAATACAAGCCAGGGGCCTCGAGGGTTCGAATACAAGTGCTCGATCACAGACGAGTCAGCGGAAGCAACAATATCTGAGTACAGACATAAGTTAAACAAGTTTGCCTTAAGAAGGCTAGCACAAACAGGGATACAGATCGAACGAGGCGCAGGCCTCCTGCCTGGGATCCTCCTGTCTACTCCTGATCGTCGTCAGCGGGCTGCACGTAGTAGTAGGCACCTCCAGTGTCGTAGGTGTCGTCGTCGACGGGGGCGTCTGGCTCCTGGACTCCAACATCTGGTTGCGACAACCAGATAGAAAGGAAAAGGGGAAAAGAGGGAGAGAAGCAACCGTGAGTACTCATCCAAAATACTCGCAAGCAAGGAGCTATACTACATATGCATGGGTATATGTGTAAAGGGGCATATCAGTGGACTGAACTGCAGAATGCCAGAATAAAAGGGGGATAGCTAGTCCTGTCGAAGACTACGCTTCTGGCCATCTCCATCTTGCAGCATGTAGAAGAGAGTAGATTGAAGTCCTCCAAGTAATATCGCATAGCATAATCCTACCCGGCGATCCCCTCCTCGTCGCCCTGTTAGAGAGCGATCACCGGGTTGTATCTGGCACTTGGAAGGGTGTATTTTATTCAGTATCCAGTTCTAGTTGTCATAAGGTCAAGGTACAACTCCGGGTCGTCCTTTTACCGAGGGACACGGCTATTCGAATAGATAAACTTCCCTGCAGGGGTGCACCACATAACCCAACACGCTCGATCCCATTTGGCCGGACACACTTTTCTGGGTCATGCCCGGCCTCGTAAGATCAACACGTCGCAGCCCCACCTAAGCACAACAGAGCGGTCAGCACGCCGGTCTAATCCTAAGCGCGCAGGGGTCTGGGCCCATCGCCCTATGCACACCTGCACGTTGCGTACGCGGCCGGAAGCAGACCTAGCCTAGTGGCGTTCCAGTCCAATCCGGCGCGCGCCACTCAGTCGCGGACGTCAAGAAGGCTTCGGCTGATACCACGACGCCGGGAAACCCATAACTACTCCCGCGTAGATGGTTAGTGCGTATAGACCAAATGGCCAGACTCAGATCAAATACCAGATCTCGTTAAGCGTGTTAAGTAACCGCAAACGTCGACCAGGGCCAGGCCCACCTCTCACCTAGGCGGTCTCAACCTGCCCTGTCGCTCCGCCACAAAGATCCACTTGCGGGTACTCCTACGAGCCGACCCGACTTTAGTCATCACATGTGTCATGTATGTAGTATATAAGTATATACCCGCGATCACCGCCCAGGTGATCACGGCCCGATAGTATAGCACAGCAGACGGACAAGAATGTAGGGCCACTGATGGAAAACTAGCATCCTATACTAAGCATGTAGGATTGCAGGTAAAGGTAACAACAGTAGTAGCAAGGATAGGCTATGCATCAGGATAGGATATCGGAAAGCAGTAACATACTACACTACTCTAATGCAAGCAGTATAGAGAAGAATAGGCGATATCTGGTGATCAAGGGGGGGCTTGCCTGGTTGCTCTGGCAAGTAGGAGGGGTCGTCAACTCCGTAGTCGAACTGGGCAGCAGCAGCGTCGGTCTCGTAGTCTACCGGAGAGAAGAGGGGGGAAGAAACAGTAAATACAATGCAAACATAAGCATGACGATGCGTGACATGACAATGAACAGTGCGAGGTGTGTCCTAACGCGACAGTAGGTGGTACCGGCGAAGGGGGGGAACACCCGGGAAAGTATTCCCGATGTTTCGCGTTTTCGGACAGACGGACCGGAGGGGGAAAGTTGCTAGTTCGATAGGTTGGGGAGGTGTGGTGGACGAACGGACTGCGTATTCGGATTCGTCTCGTCGTTCTGAGCAACTTTCATGTTGAAAATATTTTAATCCGAGTTACGGATTAAAAGATATGATTTTCTAAAGATTTTATTAATTTTTGGAATTTAATTAATTATTTAAATTAATTCGAAATTTGGATTTATGACATCAGCATGATGTCATGCTGACATCAGCAGTCAACAGGGGTTGACTAAGTCAACTGACATGTGGGTCCAGTGGGACCCACCTGTCATTCTCTGTTTAGGTTAATTAGTGTTTAGCTAAATAATTACTGTTTAATTAAATTAAACAGGATTAATTAACTTAATTAATTTAGTTAATTAATTACTTAATTAATTAAAATTATTTTTATTTTTATTTTCTTTATTTATTTATTTATTAATTTTTATTAATTAAT